>NW_009648785.1:4449142-4458556 GCF_000708025.1 Charadrius vociferus
AGATGTGATTTACAAAAGCAGAAACCTGTCAGCCACAAACTAAACCACACTTTATTTATTCCGAAGCAGAATTAAAATGAATAGGATCATTAACTGCATCTGCTAAGAAGTTAGCCAGCTTCAGTACAGAATGAGTTTCTGCTAAGGAAGACTCCTTCTTGCCCGCATCTCATCCATGGAGTTGGTGTGATAGAAACACACGCCAGCTGAGGTCTCTTGTTTTAAATAACTAACAAAGACAAAAGTCAAAGAGAGAAATGCACAAAAATGGGTTCACCACAAGAAAGGGATTATACAGCCTTAGATATAATTTATACACTCAGCGAAGAGGGATAAAAAGAGGAATGAAGGCATTCAACAAATGACTCACATACATATACGAGAAAAAGTTCACCACTTCAAAACCCAATAATAAACCATTTAGTCCCATTATATTATAATGCCAGGACTGCCAAGCAAGTCCATAGATATTAATAAAATTATGTAATTGTTGAGACTGGAATGAAACACAACAACAGCTAAAATGCTTTGCAGATGGGAACCAAGACTAATAAGTCTGCTCTTGATTCTAAGTTTGCTCTTGAGCACTCTGACCATGTTGCTTCTAAGAACCCAGCACAGGCTTTTTATTTAACTTATTCTTAAAATCTGATACTATAAAGCCCAAGTAAAGGAAAAGAATACAAATCTACTCCCAAGCTGCTAAGCAGAGCAGGAGGGTAGAGCTTGTCTCCATCTTTGTCAGTTACTCAGGAATCACATAAACAGCCCTTAATGTATTTTCGTTTTCAGAGTTGTGCAGGACAACGTCAGTGTTGGAGAAACACGGAGGCATCTTTGTCTAAACAACGACGAAACTGTGACAAGCTGTGTCCTGTACCTTTTTTTGACAGAAAAGGAAGAATTATTTTAAAATTAACATTTGAAATTTGGGTTGAAAAAATACGATCAGTCAGAAGGACAAAGTGCATTTCTTCCCAGACTACAGAGAACCAAACAAACTACCAAACATCTGCTTCAGAGGCAGCAGAACAGTAACTGTGTGTCCCAGACAATGAATGACCCATGCAAACTTCTCCCTGATGTTACTTAGCAATAGCTTCAATTCAGTCTCCTCTTCAAATAACGAAAGCTCGTTAGCAGTCAAGGGGTTAAATCCCTCTTCTCATCTTCCTCCTCTCCCCAAGCTTCCCACACAAGACCGAACCTATTTCATAAATGAGAGCTGTCCTCCTACGTAAGATTTATATTAATGAAATCACTCTTCAAGGATGGCAGGCTCCATCTATCCTGGCACATTAAGCAGTGCCAGGGAATGTTCCCGGGAGAAGGAACTCGATTGTCTACACTCTCACGGCAGGAGATGGTCCCTGGCAGCGCTTGGCCCCAAACCACCAGCTCTCTCCCAAGCCAATCTCTGGCCCAGCTCTGGAGTGAGCTCTGCCCACCCATCAGCTGGGATGTGACCAACCCGTTTTGGAGTGTCATAGATTTAACGGAGCTGGCCGGGGCTCCTCCATGCCAGCTGGCCCCGCTGCCAGAGCAGCCGCAGCATTTTCGTGCACCGACAAATCCCAAGAGCAGACCACCAGCACCGCGCAGGGTGTGCCAGCCTTGGATCTCCAGCCGGTTTACACATAGGTGTCTGAGCAGAACCAGCTCCAGCGGTACATGGTCCCCACGAGTTAGCTTCTCCCCCGACTATGGACACAAATCACTGTCAGCGTTTCCAGCAGAAACGATGCACTGTAACACTGGCAAGTGATCTCCTGCGGTCCAGGGAAAAATACCTGTAATCAGCTTGGTAGCATTAAAAACCCAGTGAGTGTAACTCTGGGAAATGTGTTCTATTCCTTTAGTTAGTATACAAGTCTGAGGGATATGAAAGTAAACCGTTATTTAAAAGGGACTTTATGAATGCAGAACACAGGCTGTAAGTACAGCTGCACCGAGCAGGGGGACCCTGGGTTTCAGCAAAGGCATTCAGAAATGCCTATATTACAACTTTTAAATGACAAATGAAGTTCATTTCTGTGCCGTTCTGCACCCCAAAACACTTTACTGTACATAGAAAAGGTCAGACATGCCTTTAAATGAGCTGTTGGATTTGATTCTATTGTTTCCATAAAATACAAATGTTGAGAGAGCAAGACAAGCGAACTGAGGGCATCACTCTCCTCACCAGCTAGCGCTCCACATCATGGAGCTCAGATCTGTATCACTCCTCAGTCTCTCATCCACCTCCTGTGGTCAAGGGTGCCTACAAAAGCTAACTCTGGAGAAGATGACAGTGAGCCTGTTTCTAACACTAATTTCTGTCATCGTTTTCCCTAGAAGCTGGAGTGAAGGACAGAGAGAAGCCACATACACAGGGACCTCATATACAGAAGGTGGTGTAAAATCCACGTTCAGCTTGTGTTTCCCGCCCTTTGGACCGGATGAGATGAGATGAGATGCAAAAGTTGAAGGTGTTACTACCAAGTCTTGCCATCGTTTCCCACAGCCTTTGTTTCGCCCTTTTGCTGGAGGTAGCAAAAACAATGGGGTGTGTGCCCCAGCCGAGGGCACCAGTATCTCACGCTGCCCCAGCGAACTTCACCAGAGCCCAGCTGCCAACAGCCTTCCTTAGCTCTGCAGAGCATCCGACACCAGCTTCCCTCCTCCTGGGCTGCCGTGCTGGCAGTGCCTGATCTACCCAGTGTCAAGGAGAGCTGTGTGTCTCCTATTGAAACCCACCCTCGGTAATTAGTGTCGGTGATGAAGATGCAGCTCTCAAGACAGAAAAGGCAATTAATTACCACAATCTACTTTGCTGGTTTTAAGTATCACACCAAACGTGTATTAACACCTTTTCTTCCACGCTACACAGTATAAAAGGCCGCACTACATTATATAATTTTGGACGAGAATGTTCAACCAATGCAAGTAGAAGACAAGAAAATTAAGTAAAAGCAAAGATAATTTGAAAAATATGATCTAAAAATCAAACTCAGAGCAAAATGGAGTTTTCATCTTCCAGATGACCGGTATAACACGAAGTGACTTAACTCATCTGACAAGATGGATTACAGCTGGCCCCTTATCTCTAGGCCTGCTTAGCAACATGAAAGGAAAAGAAAAACAATGCATTAATTGATGGCGAAGAACGTTTTTCTTCCTAATGGTTTCCAGCCAGAATGTTTGAGCTCGAGCCATTTCCCAAATAATGGCTAGCATTTGTGTACACATTACTTTCTTTCATGTGACAAGGAAATGTAATTTTTCTTTGAAAACATACTCATTAAGGAAGCAAACCCCCTCCCCCCCTCCCGCAGAAGCCTTTGCACCCCATTCATAAGTGTGACACAGTATAATCACTTTAAGAGTCTGGAGGAACTGCAGATCCTTTGAAAACTCCCACAGCAGAGCCACAGTCTTGTGCCTACTCTCCGATGCCCTCTATTACATCAGGTCTACCCAGTATTTTAAGGTTATTTGCAATGCAACAACCACCAGAGAGAGTCAGGTTGAGAGTTATTCTAGGAAACACAAAGAAAAAAAAATCAAAGAAACTAATGATTATCACAAATAATTGAAAGAAGCAGGCATCATTAATACAGTCATAATATTATATAGGTTGATTATACGCTCAGAAGTCACTCAGAAGTATTTATTTTCTCTGATAGAAGCTTTTCAGCTCAGTTTCACAGAGCTCTTTCAAGAAAAGGAAAGGCACAAAGGGAGTTGCAAATGACTGTGCAGTACTTCTCACCAGCCTCAGCGCTTGGGGAGATGTAAGTATCAGGGATGACAGTGGATGAAATCCAGTACGGGGAGGTGAGCAGCAGTGCACGCCGGCGGAGGCACCTGGAATTCTCCTGTTTGCTATGAGCACGCTGATCCTCAGAAGACAACCTGAACTGCAAAAGGGCTCAGTGAAAGTCTCTAACCACTGCATGCTATGCCTATTAGAAACAGAAAGCAAATACCTGGCAAAAAGATAAACTCTAGATAGCGTGTCCTGCAAGTTTGTGTCACACTGCCTGTGGTGCATTGGGTTACACAAACGTATCTGTTTGAGCCTCATTTTTCTTGCCCTCCATCGAGACACAGCTCACACCACCGAGATGCAGCAGACAGCATGGTACCTATCTGACACAGGGGCCAGAGCTGTTGCCAGAACAGACACCATTTACTACAAGATCAGAAGAAATTATGATTTTTTTTCTGTTCCAATAGAAACTCCTCAGTCGCCCTGCTTGAGCTGCACCCCAGGAGAGGCTTTTAGTTAAAACAAATGGCAATTGCAACAGATTTCCCTGCCCAAGACTAAAGCTGGAGTTTGGTTTTACAAGGAAACAGATACATTATGAATGTGCAGGCACTTCACTTAAACCAACCCTGAAAACAGAGAGCTGAGAGATGCTCCATCATGGAAGCCCTCCCAGTGGTGCTGCTGTGACAAGCCCTGACCGGGCAGGACAGGACGTGGACTGCCCATCACTTAAAGCAAAGACAAGCCCAATGATATACATCAAGTCCTATTATTTTATTTATAACCCCAGTACTGAGATGCACACTACCTACATGTGGCAAGGTACGCTTTCCTACTCTCTCTCTCGCGCTGAGGTATCAATGGAAAGCTGGGACTGCAGATTTCAGTGATCATTGACAATTATCACATAAAGCTAGAGGCAACCCATGAGAAAAAGGAGCCAAGCAGCCACCAGCTCTTCCATCCTGTAGGATCAAAAACTGGGGATCCAAAAAAATCCAGTCCTCTGCTACAGTGGATCCCACAAGACACTGTAAGTTGGGAAGGTCTCAGAGACTGCCGTGTTTTCCAGTTGATGGCAAGGCATCTAAGAAACACACTTATACCTGTCAGCAACTCTCTGAAATATTTAAAAATTCATTTTCAAGAGTAATAAATATATTTCATAACCATCCCAAGGGATTGTTTTCTTTTCACTGAAGCTACTGTACTCGGCAAGGAAGCGGTGTGATATTTTTTTCCCCAAAGGCTTTGGAGTGATAAATAATAGCTAAAACGAAATCTTCTATTAGGCTTAAAGCCTCTGCAGAGCAGGCTTTAGGAAGCAAGGTTTGGATTAAAAAGTCCAAAATTTTAAAACCCTGAAATGTAAATGTTCGAGTATTTGAAACAGAGCCCTGACTGATTCACAGAGAATAAACTATTTTAAAGCAAACTCCCAGACAACTCTTTGGTATGAAAGAACCGAGGGATCAGAGACAACTCTTACTGCCTTTCACACAATAAACCTCCCTCTGAAGATGCACCATAAACTAAACAAAGATCTCTTATTAAAATATTACGATATTGAGTTGTATTCAGACATTGAAAGAACTGACTTCAAATATCTTTCAGTCCGCTCTAGAAACATGCTTGTTCTTGAATGAGCTCACTTGAGACACACATAGAAAGAGTAACAGTAAAACTATTGGTCTGAGCGGTTTGCCATTTTGAGAATCTAGAAATTACAACTTAACCCCCAAAATCTTAAGTTTAGGTCACCAAATTATGCAGGCTTATTTCTCTTGTGGTTTTGAACTGTTAGTTATACACTTGGGTTATGTTTTCATAACTCTTAATGTAAAAATCATTTTGTTTTGTTTTAATGGAAACAGATGCAATCTCGCAATCTACCAGGCTGGCTAGGTGTTGAGAAAAATGTTCCAAAACTTCACAGTTAATTCTTCTTGACAGCTTGGTGTGGAATTTAACTATATTCAAAAACTGCATTGACCCATGACAACCTTATTGAAACGGCACTATTTACGTCTCCCAGGTGACAAAAGCATGACCTACATGTGCTCTGAGCCGCACTACAGTCGCTCAGGCCAAACTCAGTTCTGGACATGGAGTCTCACATTTTCTTAGAGAGAGAAGCCCTGACTGCAAACTGCAGATGCCGGTCAGGCATTCCGAAGGGTGACATCAGCTTGAGACAGCACCTAATGCGAGGAAATTTGTGGGATTTACCTCCAGGTCTGAAGCTGAGGATCAGGACAACAGAGCAATACAAGAATCAACCTTTTTGATACTCTCTAAGTGAAACAACGGGATATACAATGGCTGATTACATTGGAAAAATGTATGTACACTTAAAGCATTTTAGCCACGGTTTGACTTTATATACATATAGTAATTTTTAAGCCTACACAACAAATTTAGCCAAGGTTTGACTTTATATATATATAGTAATTTTCAAGCCTACCAACAAATTTACAAGAGGCAAAAATCTTTAGCTTTGACTACTGTAGTCACCAATATCCTCAGCTGCAAATGGAGAATTAAACAGTTGGCAAAAGAAAATTACTTTTTTTTAAAAAATCACATCAGCTAAACACAGCGTTATATCACTACCCAGAGAGTAACTAACCTATTTTTTCTTCCCACTTGAGTAATATTAGAATAAAAAGTCAGTGTCCCTAATATCCATTTGGGTTCGTTTCATAGGTATCCCTTCCACTCCCACTCGTCGCAGAACTCAGCAACTACGAAAACAACTGAAGTCAAATGTTTTCTGTTTTCTAACCTGTAAACATCTGCCACACCGAAATACATTTTCACAGGTGACTGAATGATGCAGGGAAGCAGTTAATCAGATACAGAGCATTTCACCACTTGGTCACTGGTTTTAACCCGACCCAAATTGATAGTGCATGTTTTTAAAAAATTAAATAAAAATAAAAACCACTAAAAAAGCCCAAAGTTTCCAGCAGCTGTTCAGTAATCTTTGTTATACTCCCTGGTAACAAGCAACTATTTGTACAGTTTCCCTGTACGAAATGTGGCATTAAAATAAAACCTCAGCCAAAATTGCTAACATTTCAGTCCAGACAAGATTATTCACATGCCCAAAGTCTCCTGTCTCGGAGAATGAAGACCAAGACATGTGTTTCTTCCGAAACGGCCTTGCTTTTATACCAGAATCTGCTGAACTTCAGCACCATTCAGACTGCGGCTCTGGGCTGCATCCTTCTATCACTTATAATCTATATTTTCACATGATATACGTCACGAGGGTCCAACGTGCACAACCATCAACAGGCTGCATTCATCTAGTCAGACTTACGTGTCGCGTCCTACAGACTCCATTCAGTAGAAAGTCCTCATAAAACTTGAAGCGTAGCGTAAGGCTGCTGCTGACCTGGCTCTCCAGAGGCTCCGCTCGGCTGCCGCCTGACCCAGTCCCCAGCTCCCCTCCCCGTGCCTGCCTTCACCAGTACACTAGTGGTAATGGTTCCCAGTTCTCCCATAGAGAGCCCAGCTGTGAATGAATGTTTCTAAGTGCTGGGTCATCTTATACAAAGCACGGAATGGGAAATACACATTAGTCACTGTTTGGTAATTCTGAACGTGGTGAACAGCACCTGAAAACACCCAGGGCAGGAGCAGCACCCATACGTTTGTCAGTGTTGTGCTCGTAAGAAAAAGCAGGAGAAGTCTTACTCCAGGGCAGTGTTCCCGTCAGAAGCAGACGGAGGTACCACGTATGGCAAACACCCGACACTGGACGCTAAATTACTGCAGTAACTGCATGGCATAGTCTCAAGCAACCTCAGAAATGGTGCCTGAGCACTGGTATCCTTCAGAATCACTGTGCACCATGGTTGGGGACATGACCGGAGGCAGCATCCACGTGCACAAGCCCAGCACTGCCTGGCAGCTGGTTTTTTGTTTGTTTGTTTGTTTGTTTGTTTTTCCGGGAGCCCAGAATGACTAACTGCGCAGTCCCTGTTTGCAGTCAGTCTTATAACAGGGCTTGGAAGCGTGAGCTGCCCATTTAGGTCAATTTTTTTTTACCTGGGATTTCAAGGTAACATTTACATGCCCTAAATATGAATTCCTTAGTATACTTTAAGCACAATTAGGTGATCACGCAAAGCTACAGTCATGTATTTCAGCCAAGAAGCCATTAACTACTGGGAGCAGCAGCATTAGCAGTTGGGAGTTTATTTTAGGGAACAATGCTAAAACCTTTCTCCTGATCCATAAACAATCCCATTGGAGAGTGCACACATAACCAGAGAGAAATTAATATTAAATGAGAAATCACAATGAGAGAAAAAAGGAGATGTGACACAAAGAAGCAAAAATTTTAACCAGAAGATAAACTTACTGACTGTGAGAGAGAAGAAAGCAAGAAAGAAGGAAGCAGAAAGATTATCTAGAATTCTTTTAACAGGACCGGAGGCATTTTGAATAGTTACATTTTAATGAAGTTAGAAATAATTGGATTAAATTCTCTGACCTGTGTGATACAAGAGAGCACACTAGAGGATGTAAGGTTGCTTTCAGGCTTTAAAATCTAAAATCCTATGAACAGAAAAGGAAAGAAGCTGGAGCGGTAGCAACGGAGATAGAGCTATGCAAAATTTGTTATTTCAGGCAGAGAAAATACACTGCCAAAAATAGTAAGAAAACATGTCTGACATATGCATATACATGCTCTGTTCTCCACTACCCACACCAGTACTTATGTATTTAACATATAATTTGGCAGGAAAAAAACAACACAAAAGAATATGCTTGGTCCCAAGGGAATGGCTTCACAGGTGCCAAAAAACAGTGTAAAATAGGAAAACCCTCAGCCACGGTGGGTCTTCGGGCCTGTCCAGACAAGAACCAGCGAGGGCACAGTCCCAGTTCCTTGGATGTAGGGCGGTATCTTCCTCAGCAGCCGCTGCCGCGCGCTGCTGGGCACGGGGCGTGCAAGAGCTGCCCCCCCCCCACGGGAAGGGCTGGCTCAGGACCAAGGATTTCCAGCTGTTCACAGCTGCCAGATACTCCCCTGGGATCTCGGGACAGCTGGCACAGGTTGGGCAGCCAGCGTTTCTCAATAAACAAAGGAAAATGTAAGGGGGAAGATAGAGATCAAGATTTCTAACAAACTCACAGCCAGCTTCACCGCAACAGCAGCAACCGGCTTCGCCGTGTTAGGGAAACCAGAGAGGAGCACTGGATGCTTTTCTGGAGTGTGGACATGAAAACTGCTCTACAAGTATGAACTGTCACTGCCGGGTACCTTCAATTCGATATTTTTATCACACATTATGAGGAAATTTATCTCTGAAGTTAAAAAGAAATATAGTGCATGCAAAGCAACGCTTACAAAGCTATTTTGCTGCTGGCTTTAGTGACAACTGCAGCAGAGATACTCATACAACAAAGAACCAGGCTTTTCGGAGAGCATGCTCCAACCCCCGTAAGAGAAGCTCCTGTAGAGCTAAGTTTGAAGAAGACCCAATGTCGTGCAGAACTGTACACCAAGGGCTGTGCCCAACTAGATCGCTACGGTACAACCACAGTGACGTGAACACCTAACTGCTTTCACCAAAGAGCTCTGATATTCCCTCTGAGTAACCCACCTCCCTAAGAAGTCTCCAGTGCCAAGTCTTCCTCCATGG
>NW_009648785.1:4458606-4480679 GCF_000708025.1 Charadrius vociferus
CATAGCCTGTCCTAAATAAAGTAGCAAATGCAATACTTCAGAAATCACCCAAAATACACAATAAAATCATCACAGCATTTTATTAAATCAAACCTTTAGGATTATTACTGTGCAGTTCACGGCACAGCAACTAAAAGCAAGTGGCACAGAAGCCATTGCTTGTGCTGTGCCCACACAGACCAATATATGCAAAAGCCTGCGACTCGTGAAGGTACAGTCATAGGAAAAAAGAAAACAGAATAGAACCAGGAACCAAACTCCCACATGTTTGCATTTTTCAGCTAATCTTGCTAATAATAGCTCAATTGTTTCCTTACAGAGAACTGCAGGGACAGTTAATTATCAAAGTAAAACTCAATGCTTTTAAGGCTGGGAGAAGACTTGGGGGGGGGGGGGGAAATGACACGAACCACAAACGTCCCTTAATTTCCTAGCCTTTAGCACAAGGACTGAATTTAGAAGCAGAGATCTCAAATTAAACCTTTGGTGCCACTGTAGATTTGAAAGCTATCACTCTTCTTTTTTCTTTTTCCCAGGTCACCCACCATCACCACAACGCACCAGCTCCCAAGAAAAGAAAGCAGTAATTTCTAAATCGCTGACGTAACTTTTCTTACAGTAAGAGAGGGTCATTAAAATCAAGAAAAAGCCTTGACTCTCCAATGCCTGTACTGACATGAAAGTGCCACTCACGAACAACTGGTCTTATATCTCTCCTACTAGAAGGCAAGACTCCACTAAATCCAGCACTCACTAACAGGACTTCCAAGCTGTCTTGCATTCAGGTTATTTATTCGAGTACTCTGGATAGTGGAACAAAGATGTGGCAACCATAACTTCAGTTTCACAATTCGAGCGTGCTGGCCAAAGCTGCAAACCAGTCGGCATGGTGAGCTGGTACGGTGCTGCTAGTCTCACAACAGTAAGACCCAAATGCCACCCAGTAAGACATGAGTCTCCAGACAGCTCTGAAACAAAATGAGAAAATATGAAGGGTTTTTTTCCCCTTTGGTTCTAGCTTTAAAGCCATTAAGCCACAAAACCTGTCAAGCTGGAAAACTAACTTGACATTACACACTCGCGAATTCAAGAATGTAGATGAGGTTCTGAGGCTGCGCTGTATTTTATTTCTGCCCACATGTCACTAGCTCTGGTGAGATATGTCATACTCAAGAAAATAAAAGGCAGCAGATTTCTGATTTCTTTCTACTGAAAAAAAAATAAAAATCTTTCCCATGTTCTCGAGCACACCATCTACGGAAATGAACAAGTAAACAGTAAAATAATTATAACTAACAGTAGTAGTCTTAAAATGATTCCTTATTGATGATGAATAAAACATGATGGAGAGCTGTCATGAAAAAAAGACAGAGATCTAATCTCCTAAGACACACAAGTGCATTTCCTGTTCATGTCAGTAAGAATAAACAGCCCTGTGCAAAACCCAATTAATTTACTGGGGCTTAAGTGCCTCTGTCATACAGGAAAAAATTACTTACGATTACATGTTTCACATAGAAACCAAAGGAGAGGAAAGGAGAAGAAGAATGAGTAATGGCAGCAAACATGAGGAATATTCACGGAAGTAAATCCAAATTCAGAATTATACTCCATTTTTTTCATAGGTGAAAATATGAATATTCCTGACCCCATACACAAGCTGCATAGAACAAGGTCTTTCTGCTGAAAAAAACTGATTCTGAAAGAGATCTCTATTAATCCGCTTTCAGCAAACGGGAAATTTAGTGGACATAAGGGGTTGCTTGCATCCTAAATCTTGTGCTATTTTATCCATTCTTAGCCTGTTCTATATTTTCTCAATGGTTCGGTATGAAAAGCAGTAATCACACACAAAAATATAGAATGGGCAACAACTGGTTTTCTGCAGGACACACATTACTAATCTCATGCAACTGCACAATAGCTAATCACCACATTTTGGAAATACAAACAGGTGTTTAGCCTGCAAAGTACCCGAATAGTCCTTCCTCATTGTTCAGCTCTGCTAGACCTCCCGCGAAGCCTGGCGATCAGCTCTGGGCACTATACCTTAACTCAGCACCTACTAAGAGAGTCTGGAGTTACCAAGGAATGGCAGAGGTCTAGAAAGCTTCATTGTGCCCTGTTTGGTGTCTAGGCAAAGTCCTTGTAAATCGGCCAAAGGCTATACGTACAGAGCCGATCCCAGCTGAGACAAAGGAACAGAACAGACCATCTCTCTAGGTCAATGCAAACCCCATTTCCTAAGAACATTAACAGTCAAAATTAAGTCCTTTTCTGCATTCCCAGGTGAACTGGTTTTGACCTAAGGACTGCTTGCAGTTTAAACCTCAACAAAACCAACCTTTTCTACTACTACTGTAAATTCAGTGTCCACTGCACTAGACCTGCCCAAGGATCTCAGCAATATAGCTGTACACCAAGCCGTTGCTACAGCCTAACTTCTCAAAATGATAAAATACCACATTGCAGATGAGATAAAATACAGAATTGCAAGACAAACAGTGAGGCCTCCAGTAACATTTTATAGCCATGTAAGGAGCGAGATGATTGCTGACATCTGAAAATCTTTTGACAATCATTTCCATCTAACAAAGCAGAAGAAGGAATTATTTTAACACGTCTTCAGGAAAAAAAAGAACTGTTTTTTAAATTCATAGTTAGCAAAGTCACACTCATGTTTGTGAAGTATTTTAGCCACAGGAAAACAAGTCCAAGGTCTTAACAGTGTAAAGATGTTTAGAAAAGCAGCTATGAGAAAACCACCTTTTTTAATATACATGGTCTGCATGTGACATCCATATTATCTCTGGTTGCTTTAGGGATTAAAACTACTTTTCTACTCATTTACAGCTCTTTGCATTGCAAAATCCAAGACAAACTGAAAGCCAGAATTAGGTTGTTTCAAGCTCATACATCATTAGACCTGTTAGTTAAACTCCGGTTGCAGAGCTGCTATTCCTGGTTGGAATGTGTGAGCCATGAAAAGCATGGCCTGACATCCAATTTATAGGGTTGCACTTTGGCATCTGGAGGCAGGGCAAATTGTTCATAGATGATGAATATTTCAGCTAGAAGTCACTGAATGGTCTTGAATAAGGAATGCCATTTTCAAAGAACCACCATTTAGATTTTTGTCATGTATTAACGTACAAAATTTCTCCAAAAGTGTTTTGTTTTGTTTTTTACAATCATATGTTCAATTCCTAGAAAAAAACAGCCAAGAAAGCACATTGACCAAAATGCTCTATTTTGACAAGAAGCCAATAACTGTTAAAATCAGAAACTGAACGCACAGCTCTCTAGACACTGGTCTGCAGTATACAGTTCTGTGATCTAAAGTCATCTGTTGTATGCAAGAAATACTTTATCAGATAATTAAACCTCTTACTCTGTTTGAAATCAAACTACTCAGTAAGAAATCGAATCTGGACTGATGTCTGCAGGGACGTTTTCAAATACATAGTTTCTGTAGAAAATTTATGTGCTTATTACACTTACAAAGGTTTGTGATTTCCTTAAGGACTTGAAATGTTCAATTATTTCCCCCACTGGTTCAAGTTTCCATTATTTTTGACTGCTCCAAGAGAATAAACAGGTGACTTTGCTTACTGCTCCAGCCGTGTGACACCATTAGACCAACCAAAATTAATAAATAACGAAAGATTGAACGAGGAAGAAAGAACACAGGAGCTGGCTTTAATTGGGATCACTACATTCTGCAGAACTGAAGGAAGGCTGTAATATAAGAAACGACTTGAGAAGGAAGTACAAAGGAGTCAGGATCTGGCAGGCAAATGTGATACACATGTGGTGAGGCAGCCTGTCATCCATCTTCCTAGATGGAGATCTCTTTGTTGTTCTGCTGGGGCCGTCTGTAGATGTCCAGCTTGCAGAGCATGCAAGACAAAATTGGTGCACATCTAACAAAATCAGTTATGTTCGTAAAATCCAAAGAGATGCAGGGACCAACCAGCCCTGAAAACAGGGATGTTCTTGGTTGTCAGGGTAACGTGATCACCCCAGACAACACAGACGTCAGCAGTAATCTGCAGCACAAATTGGGTACCCAAGAACACACGTCTTCCTGCTTCCCTCTTGTAATTAAGCCACAGAGGGATGGAGGTAACTGTTGCTAAGGTGTGGCTCAGTGTTTTAATGTATGTTAGCAGTCCAAGAAAACCAAGATTCTGGCTGATGCTTAGAAAACAATCTTACTGGTGTTAAGTATGCAACTTTCCGACAAATGAAAAGAATCAACAGATAGCAGAAAAACAAAGTAGAACTATAAGGAATGATTGTTTTGTTAAACATAGCAGTGTCCAGCAAACGTGGTCAGATCCAACCATACACAAAATGCTACTATTATTTTCCTTTTTCTTTAGGGTAGCACTCATGTAGCTTTGCTTTCATGGGATCAGACACCCGTTGTGTAAAAGTTAATGTACGGTTTTCCACGTTTCCAAGATGTTCAAAGTCTGCAGCCCAACCTCTGGACGAGTACATTGCCTTCTCCAACAAACCAAGAGACTTCAAATCACCACTCAGCTGCAAATATACAAAGATTCAGATATGCAATAGAATAAATGACCAGGTGAACAAGTTTGCTTGTGTGCCTTGCTAATGATCCCATAAAACAAATAAAGTGAAGTCATATGGCTGACTAAAGCAAAAAAGGGTAATTTCTGAGGAATTTTTACTAATGAAAGTAGTTACACTTTCTAACAGTCACTGATCCCACAGAATTACCTATGTGTGTTTACAGATCAATCTTCTATTGCAGTCTACTCACTTGGTGTTCTGGATAGGTGCTTCCCTGAAAATATTTTCAGAAAGAATTCCCATGGAGTAGCAAACAATAAATACTCTGAATTTTGAATCTTAAAGCTGATGAGAACAGCCTTGTGGTTTTTTAATCTTACTCTATGTCACTGCTGTTGTTTTCTTTAAAGAACACCTTCCTAAAAAAAAAAAAAATGTATTTAAACCACTTTGTTTAAATCCCTCTAGAGGCTAGACCAGCTCTTTAGCACTATGCAGTGATTAAAAACATTCAGTTACCAAATAGGATATACATTAGTGGTTGTGCAGGAGAAAGAAATAGTATGATTTTAAAAAACATTCAGGTAAAACTAAGTTTATTTTTTCATTGTTCTGATATTAGAGGACAATTTATACTCAGAAAGGATTAATGGGAGAGGGAGATTAAAAAAAAATAAATGGAGGAAAACCTAAGGAAAAAAGGTGGAAAACATCACACTTAATTTTCAGAGTAGCAACCTGTACAATCAATGCAGGTTAAAATCTATTCGTTTTCACCCAGCCATGGCTGGGACCTATTTGCAGCCAATTTTGCAATGCAGACTTTCCCCAGATGGTGAGAGATCCTGCTCCTTCACTCCTAAAGCCCAAGAAATTTAACTATACTTGTCTTTCCCTCTTTCCTTCCTTGATACGTCATAAACTGGCCGGTTTGCATTTAGGGCTGATAGGTCATGTACAACAAATGAAAAGACTTTCCACGATGATTTCACAGTCAATATTAAGACGCCAGGGAACTTTCTCTGTTTTACTTGAAACTGAGTTGGTGTTGCTAGTGTAAATATTTCCTTTATATCCATAAACACACATATACCTTCCCCCCTCACACACCCCTGCGACCATTATGTAGCTACACAGCTCATATTACCCATCTACAAATAGATTTTTCAAGTTCTAACTTGGAATGTCTGTTAGCAGGGTTAGGGAACCAACAACAGGGAACATCAGCTGGCACTGAAGCTACCTAGAAAACATCCATACCCGCAGCTAATATCTCGCTTTGCATAATTTACAGATTATTAACAATCTCAAGTTTGCTTCATCAATATAGGAACAGCATATTGAGGCATATTTCCCTCATTTAGGCAGAAAGCGCTTCTTGCTCTCCGGGTGCCATGCACATCCCCCGCTATGTCAGCTCAGCCATCCCTCTCCCTCTGAGCCGCACACCCCCGAGCTGCTGTGGAAGAAATCCCCTGGGTTTCATTAGTGCTGCTGCAGAATTAAGCACAGAAGATGCACGATAGCCGCAAAACTAGGGAAAATGTAGGCCCACTGATGAATGAGATGGGTGCTTTTGTGGTGAAAGACACAGAGAAGGCAGAGTTACTGAATGCCTTCTTTTCTTCGGTCTTCAGTGCTAAAGCTGTCCCTCACGAATCCGACACCCTGGAGGCAAGGGGGAAGGTCTGGAGAGAGGAAGATTTCCCCTCAGTTGAGGAGGACCAGGTCAGAGACCACTTGGCCAGTCCTCGGGAGACCCAGACTTTGCAGGTAACTGAGAAAGTCTGGGGGAAGCAGGACTATCCCTTGGTTGATGAGGAGCACGTTAGAGATCAGTTAGATAAAATGGATATACACAAATCCATGGGGCCTGATGGGATGCACCCTTGGGTGCTGAGGGAGCTGAGGGAAGTCATTGCTGGGCCGCTCTCCATCATCTTTGAAAGGTCCTGGAGGACAGTGAGGTGCCTGGGGACTGAGGACTGGAGACTGGAGGACTGGAGGATAGCCAATGTCCCTCCAGTCTTCAAAAAGGGCCGGAAGGATGACCCGGGAAACTACAGGCTGGGCAGCCTCACCTCCCTCCCTGGAAAGATGATGGAACAGCTTGTTCTGGGTCCCATCTCAAAGCACCTGGATGAAAAGAAGATTATCAGAAGTAGTCAACATGGATTCACCAAGGGGAAGTCATGTCTGACTAATCTCATAGCCTTCTATGACGAAGTGACTGGATGGGTGGATGAGGGGAGGGCAGTGGATGTTGTCTACCTTGACTTTAGCAAGGTTTTCGACACTGTCTCCCACATCATCCTCACAGGCAAGCTTAGGAAGTGGGGGTTAGATGAATGGACAGTGAGGTGGATTGAGAACTGGCTGACAGATAGAGCTCAGAGGGTTGTGGTTAGTGGCGCAGAGTCTAGTTGGAGGTCAGTAACAAGTGGTGTCCCTCAGGGGTCAGTACTGGGCCCAGTCCTGTTCAACATATTCATTGATGATCTGGATAAAGGGATAGAGTGTACCATCAGCAAGTTTGCTGATGACACAGAACTGGGAGGAGTGGCTGACATGCCAGAAGGCTGTGCTGCCATACAGCGAGACCTGGACAGGCTGGGGAGTTGGGCAGAGAGAAACCTTATGAAATTCAACAAGGGTAAGTGAAGGGTGCTGCATCTGGGGAGGAATAACCCCACGCATCAGGTTGGGGGCTGACCTCCTGGAGAGCAGCTCTGTGGAAAGGGACCTGGGAGTCCTGGTGGACAACAGGATGACCGTGAGCCAGCAATGTGCCCTGGCGGCCCAGACGGCAAATGGCATCCTGGGGTGCATCAAGAAAAGTGTGGCCAGCAGGTCGAGGGAGGTCATCCTCCCCTCTACTCTGCCCTGGTGAGGCCGTATCTGGAATACTGCTTCCAGTTCTGGGCTCCCCAGTTCAAGAAGGACAGGGAACTGCTGGAGAGGGGCCAGCAACGGGCTACAAAGATGATTAGGAGATTGGAACATCTCTCATATGAGGAAAGGCTTAGGGACTTGGGTCTCTTTAGTCTAGAGAAAAGAAGATTGAGGGGGGATCTTATTAATACTTACAAATACTTAAAGGGAGGATACCAGGGGGATGGGAGCAGTCTTTTTTCAGTGGTGCCCAGTGATAGGACTAGGGGTAATGGGCAGAAGCTTGAACATAGGAAGTTCCATCTTAACATGAGGAGGAACTTCTTTACTTTGAGGGTAGTGGAGCACTGGAACAGGCTGCCCAGAGAGGTTATGGAGTCTCCCACTCTGGAGACATTCAAAACCCGCCTGGACGCTGTCCTGTGCAATCTGTTGTAGGTGACCCTGCTCTGGCAGGGGGGGCTGGACTAGATGATCTCCAGAGGTCCCTTCCAACCCTGACCATTCTGTGAAAACATCAACGGAGTTAACCAACGAGTCAGGTAAAAATGTAAGTTACAAATAATAACATTCAGGTTGTGTTTTATATCGATCATCATATGCATTAAAGACAAATAATACAAGAAATACTTTAAATATATCTTTTGCATGCTTCATGTTTAAAAGCTTTTAAAATCTCTTGCAATTGCTGCTCACTCTGCGATCAAAAATATGAACGAAACTCAGGCAAGGCCATGTGTCATTTGAAATTATGTTTAAAATCTACATCAAATACCCTTCTGGTGTTGTTTAGGTGATAACGGATTATCTTTTTTTTAAACATCATATTGTTTTGAATTCCACTTGACTAAGATCAGAAAAGAAAAAGCAGCTCAACACCTTTCTTAGAGGTGATCTGCCATCACCTGGCACAAGGCAGGTGGGGATTACAGACAATGTGAACCGGAGTTCAAAATGCCCCTAAAATAACATGAAAGCAGAGTTGGATCTCAAAAGCACTGTGGATTTCTGGCTGCCCTTACGACTTCCTATCTCAAGTAAAAGTAGACCTTTGTCTCCATGCCTGGCTACTTAAAATGAAATGACTCCAAAATTTTAGGAGTTAGAAAATACTAAGATGTTACAGTTCATATTAAGTTCTTCATAGGCCACGAAAAAAGAAAAAAAGTGAGAGTCAAAATCAAATTAAGTTAATCCCTTAACTGGGCGTTTTGGTGAGCTTCCCTGAAGTTGTTTCTTTTTCCTTTCTTTTCCGTGGTAGAACATTATTTGAGGAAGCTGAAGTTTATCTTGCAGTCTGCCTCAGTGTTTATATATGTAAGCAACTAGCTCACAAAACGTTATAGGTGATCTCAATATTCATTTATGAGCAAGGCCAGGTATGACCGTCACCTCTTCCTGAATTCTTAGATACTTAAGGAATTCCCAAATAAGAATGCACAGACTATAACAGAAGCTTACTGAGGTCAAAGAACTGAAGTTAGACATATTTGAAGGAATCAGATCGTTATGAAACTTATACACAGAACCAGTGATATAATGATATTTGTGACTCTTAACATAAAATTCCCTGGCTTCAGTTGACAGACTTATCCTAAATAGCCTACTGCAGAGGGACATCTATTCATAACCCAGAAGAAAAGAGTAATTTTGGTAAGCTTGCACAGATGTAACTCAGGCCAGGATTAAGCTAAATATATCTAATATTGGTTTAAAAAATACCTACCATCAAATCTTGATTTCCACCAGTCTTCACTAATTGGCTCAGATGCATCCAGATTCCTCTGTGCATTATAAGTAACTGTCCTCAACTGCCAGATTTATTACGCTGTCCATTAAAAAAATGACCCCTGGTGCAAGTGGTGGCAGTGACCCTTCATATTTTTGTTACTAGTTGCAGAAGGTTACCAGCTGGAGAGCTTTAAGGAAAGCAGGGTCCAGCCATTGCACTGGCTTGGGGTTGTAATTTTACTCCACAGCAAAACCCTCCTCCTTCTACCCACCAGGTTTGTCCTTCTCTCTCCACTGTGGACTTCACACCTTCCTGGTTTTGCTGATTCTTGAGTACTCGAGGCTTCTCCCTTTTCCACTGAAACCTCGAGAGTTAAAAGTTAATTATCAACCATTTAACTCTGTGACATTATGCATTCAAGTATGTCTGTATGACACTCCAGGATCAAGGATGATCTCTGCCTCCCCCTTTCAAACACAGAAATAATCAATGCAAATACTTTAATAGTAACGCCATAGCCATTCATCATTCCTGATCTTAAAACTGAGATCTCTGCTTTGAAGTGAGGATAGGTTAAATGACAGCATGGGCCCCCTCAGTAATTATGTCCCTTTTATGGCAAGTTTTCTGGTATACAACAGCTGGTTTTATTATTATTAATGCTGCACATTGACTACAAAAAATCTGACCTGAATGGGATAAAACCAAACCAGCTGTTTCATCTCCTTTCATCTATCCACATCTCAAAGGGGGCTTTGTGCACCATCGGTTTCCACCGAAGAGCTGAAAAATCACATGTCACAACAGGGGCCTGATGTATGTGGGTCATCTAACAACCAGCAATCCAGAGCCCCGTCGACAGAAATCTCTGCCCAGCCGATCCTCCCCCGCTTAATCTCACCAGGCTGAATTGGCATGGAGGAAAACAATGAGCACTCACTCCACTTAATTTCTCCAGTGAATAAATAAAGAAAGGAGACAGTCAGCATGTGCAGTTGTAGAGTGAACCTGTCCTGAAAGTCCAGATGAGCAAGAGGACTAGGGAGGAAAGGGTTTTAGACCCCAAAATTGAAAAAACAAAACACAAACACTAACTTAGATCCATTACGTTGCTTCTGCACATAATCCAGAAATCACTCTCTTCTTCCACAGTGGAAAATGACTTCTCCCAGCCCTCTCCCTCACAGCCTCCTTAGCTACCCTGGTTTTGCACACCATACTTGTGTCACCAAAGGATATACACATCAGTACTCCCCACCGACTCAAGATGACAAAAGCTCAAAAATAGAACATTTTAATTAAAGATCTCTTTTAATTTTACATGCAAAGAATAATTAGAGAGCAAAAAAAAACCCCACACAAAAACCAAAAACATCCCACAGCCACTCTGAAGACTTCACCCGTAGCTCCCATTTAATGATCCTGGACGTGATTACTGGTAAAGCCTGGAACCAGAACAATTCAATTTTACGGAAAGAAGTTAAGTACAAACTTGGCTCACTAAGATACTGCAATGGCTAATTAGTGGAGCTTTGACTTGAGATGACATTGCTAGTACCAGAAGATTACACATGTAAAGTACTTTTTAAGGTATTATTTAGCCATGGCTCCAACAAGGCTGACTCTTTCCAGGCTTCTTCTCAAACACCAGTAATTACATTGTAACAAAAAGCCATTCAATACATCACTTTTGTAGCCTGAAAAAAATGAATCATTCAAATAGATGTTTATTTCCAACAGCAATAACTATTAAAATAGGATGCAAAGAACACACATGAGCAGTATTATACACACTGCTGTGCTTCCTATATTTTAAGTTGTCGCTATAACAACTAACAATATGGTACCTCATATGTCCTTTAGTGAGGTAAGGAATCAGTCAACTTTGTAATGAAGCACATCTGTTAATTGAACATATTCAGCGCATGCTGCACGGAGGGCATCCCTGACCTCCACCGAGGACCCAACAGGGCAACCCCGGCGTGGGCAAGGCCAGGGCACAGCGTCACCGGGTGGATCTCTGCTCCGACACTGCTCCAGCGGGACCAGCGAGGTTTCGGTGGCATCTTGCAGCGTGCGAGTGCAACAGAGCCCGGCAGAAATGGGGCGTCTTTCACCCAGAAGCATCCTGGCACAGGGTCAGTGTCCCCCAAAACTAGGTGGGAGTGAAGAGCCTGGAGGGGAACGGTGGGATACTGAAGCACAAACACCCAGAAGGCGGCGAGGAATTAGCCCGGAGAGAAAATCCCAAATCAAAATCCTCTCTCCTCTTCAGCCCAAGACACACGACACCAGGGAGCTGTGCCAGTGCTGCAGCACAGCATTTCCCCTCGCACGGAAAAGAGCAAAAAAAAGTGAAAAACACCCCTGTAAAACTTGTATTGTGCCTCTCCAAGCCTCGACGCTGGGGCTGCCCCAAGTTTTGTTGGGATCAGAGGGCAGGATTTTCCTCCCTCCTCCCTCTCGTGCCACAGTGTAAAAGCTCTCCTCAGAGTAACAACAGGACGCGCTCGCCCATAAATGAAGAAAATTGCATTCACACTATTATACCCATGAGAGAAGCACATGTCTTTGTTAATTAGCATTATTTACACAAAATGCAATTTCAGTAGCAATTCAGCTTTCTACAACTGGCCTTAAACCAACAGGCCTGCCACAGGGCAATGCGGAACTTCACACTGCCCGAGATCTCCACATTTCAGGGCTGAAACCATCAGAAGGTCTGCTTACACTTCGGGTGACGTCGGCATCAAAAGTGTCATTAATGGGACACAGTTGGAGCACAACAGTATTCAGACTTTTAATTAACCTATTTAATGTGCAAATTATTGTGCAATTTGATCAGCTGCAGCACTTCTACACAGTCTCTCATCTTAGGTTTAGTGTTAATGGTTCAAAAAATAATTAATTTGGAGAAATTACATAGTAACCATTATGAACAACTTATTTGGGATACTTCTAATATCCTGAAAAGATTAATTCCCAAGTAGGGAAAAAACAAAGCAAAGCAAACCACTTGCACAGCCCTGCTGGAGTAATTCCTCTGCAGTAACCATCCTTTGCAGAATCAAGGATTTAGTGTTACAACTTGTGTTGTTCTATTAAAGCAATGGAGACAGCAGAAACTCTTTAAAATGCATGTTGTTATTAAAATGTCAATACTGTAACTAAAAAAAACAAATAAAGAACTAGTTGTGAGCAACAGATTTGAATTTAATCTGAACTAGCCATAAATGTGCACGTGACTTCAAAACCCCCTGCTTTTAGCATTATGTAGACAATGAAGGTGCACGATAAACTGCAGTCATATCCAAATACAGAATTAGAGACAAAAACATTTGAAAGTATCATGAAGAGCTGCTAAAGGTATGATGATGGATATAAAGATAACAGTAAATGATTTCCAACTTGGCAGAACAACTCAACTCAATCTGTTATGGAGATTAAACACTTGGAAGTGTATCTGCACATACCTGTACTGCCACATAACAAAAATAAAAACAGACGTAAAAATTTCTAACATCCGATGTTTCCACTAGCTACTTCTGTCTTACATGCTGCGTAACATGTGAAAGCATCAAGGATAAAATACGCGGTCCCTCTTCTGAAGGCAGTACCATTCAAAAGGCGGATTTACACATCTCTAATACAGTCTTAAAGGGGTATATAATCCAACCACCTACACGCGTGCGTATTTCCCTCTCTAACCTTCTCAAATCCAAGCTACAGCCAAAGGAAACAGGGATTAAAGACCAAAGCAGGCTCCAGCTTCTGCTGCAGACAGGTGGGCAGAGACAATGAGTGAACGCTGGGATCCAGCCCCAAAGGTGGCCTCTGGCAACATGCAGATGCCAGATTCTTCTGCAGTCCTCCATGCAAATGCAATGAGTGGGGGCAATGTGAAGCTTGGGGTACATCTGCCAGGTGAGAAGCACACCCGCCTGGGCTACTGCTGGCCATTCACACCAGAGCCGTGCACCCTGCTGGAGCGGGGCCGGCCGTGGAGGAGCCAGGTCCTCTCCCAGCGCCACCCCTGCCCCACAGTGCACGCCGAGGCTGGGGACTGTCACCCTGGGCAGGCATCTACTTCCCTCCAGTGACCATAAACACAGCTAGAACGGCCGGTTCAGATGGAGGCATCTGAAAGTTGGACGTGGAAGTGAAGGTAGATGAGTCCTACTCATCACCTCTGAGTCACAGTTCCTGCGTGGTTTTTCACCTGAGGCTGCACAACTATGTAACACCCACAGGCAGGACTTAAAATTACATCCTGGCCAAGGGCGATCTGTAAAATGGAGAATACAAAATTTGACAGTTTTATCATAAACAGCCCTTAGGCCTAAAAAGACTCCATGCAGGGAAAACAATTACTGCCAGATAACCATGTGTTTTAATGGGAGTGCAGATCTCCTCTGAAAATTAATTTAAAAATTATATTGCAGGGATATATTTATTGCTTCTCAGTGACAAAAATAAAACTATCATTTAATTTGACTGCCAGGGCTGAAATCTCCATCAAAGCACCAAAGCTGCAACCTCCCTGGTTTACACGGCACTGTCAGCCCCATCGCTACTGCCCCATCGGCTTCACAATACTTAAGAGAAGCAACAGTCATGCTAAAAACTGCTTTGGTGTCCCAAATAACTAGGTGATACTTGAAGCTGCAGAGAGAAAGCATTTCTGTTGTAACAATTTTATGCTGTCATTTTAACAGGCTATAAATAGACTTAAAAATATTTACTGAAGGCCAAATTCTGCAGTGCTGACTTTACCCAGTGGCGTTACGTAAGGACGGGCTGCAGAGTGGAGCACTAAATAGGGCCGATAATACAGCTCTAGAAATAATACATTCTGTTTTCACGCATTCCTTTTTTTTTTTTCTCAGATTGTTAAATTGATAAATTCGCACTGATATTTTTCTCTTCAAACGGTATCCGCAAATCTCTAGCGTCTGATGATGATGAGCTGGAATGAAAACTGGCACTTGCGGCCCCTTTACGCCAGTCTTCCCTCCCTCACCCAAAAAAGTTTTGCTATAAACTCAACCAAAAATTATGGAAGGGCAGATTTAACTGAAATATTCTCCAAAGACGATGAATTAAAATCTCTCTGAAGTACTTATATCATTGTCATTTAATTTCACTGAAAAGATTTAGAGTACTTGAAATATTTTGGTAAGTATAATGGATTAGTGATCTGCCGACACGAAACGGAGACGATCTGGGTCAGGCATTTCTGCCAGCTGCCCATCCTCCTGCCTGCCTGCCTGGGGTCCCGCACGCCCAGCTCCACAGGCTGCTGAAAGGAATTCTTGAATTTATCCTGCGTATTCAAGCGCAGCAAAGTCAGCGGCACTGACAACAAAACAGCAGGTTACTCTCGTGTACCACATTTTATTCCTAAATGAGGACAGCCCTCGCTTTTAGGCCTACAACCAAGCATACTGCAATTCCTTTACTATAATAATAGTAATAGCAGAATATATCCAAAGCCAGCAGAAGGAAAGTTAGCAATAGTAACTCCATGGTACAATTCGTTTTTCTCAGAGCACAGGAGCATTCTTCCTCACCCACACAGTTCCCACCATACAGATGACATGTTCAACGGCACAGGTGGAAACAGTCTCCAAAGCCAGAGGACAACAGAAACAAGACCGCTCACCAGTAACTTTCCCCTTTACTTCTTCTACCTCCATACAGTAAGGGACCAGGGCAAGAAGCCAGGCAAGAGCTCACAGCACCAAAATTTCCCCAAGGCACAGGATCCAAGACCCCGTTCCTAGAAGCTCTGTAGGGACCCACAGAGTTTGTTGGCCACATCCACATCCCCCTGCAAAGCCATAGATGTCACCAACAGAGGAGGGGGGATGCTCAAAGCCTCAACTCTAAGAGTAGTTCTAATTCTCTCCCCAAAAAATCTCATTTAAACCTCAATGGTGCTGTTAAACCACCACGATTGCTTGCCTACAAGACAACACTCCCAGGCTGCTCTCCACGACCTACCCTAAATGATGACGTGTATGCCCAAACCCTTCTGGTTTATGCCTTCAGGTGGAACAGCATTTCACTGAGAGGGATGGAACACCCATCCTTTGCCATCACTGGCAACAGTAAGTGAAATGCTGAAGTGCAAACACCCGTCTTGAGACAATCCAAGTTTGGGGTTTTGCCTCTAACAGATGAACATCTACCCTTCAATATGGCATTTCAACTAGTGGTATATCAAGGTCAGATGATACCAGGGAATATAATAAAAACCAGAAAGTATTTCTAAATCACCATTTCACACAACAGCCTATTGAAAGAGGATATAAAGTCTGACTCACTGTAATCTTCATACATTTAATGGATTTTTCCACACTCCAGTTGGGCTCCATACCAACAGGAAGAAGGTTATTTTCCTCAGTGAAGATCATTAACAATTCATATGAAGCAGTTTCTACCATATGTGGCTCATCAGCTGACTGCCTTGATCTGTTAACCAGTCTGGTGGTGGGGTTCTTCTAGCTTAAATGAGGAGCACATTATTTTATTCTTCTTCTAATAGTATTACAGAGGATGATACTAAAGTCATTTGCTGTGAAAGAAATGCTGCTTTTATTCAGAAACATGGTTGTTTAATCATCCTCTACCTAAATGTGTTGCTCACTTTTTTCCCTTTCTCCTGTATGCTTGCGGGGGAAGAAAGAAATGTGGGAGGACATTTGCAAGACATATAAAAAGCTTCTGAAGTTTCCAATTGGTACCATGCACTGATAAAACCTTGTTTCAATTGGCTAGAAAACAAGACAAGAGAGAAAAGGGGGGAAAATTGTAGTAAAGAACAGTTTTCTCACTTCCTTCAAATCACTGCTTAGTTTGCCGAGAAAGGGGTGAAAAAGTCTCTTTCCATCGACATATAAAAGGCTGGGTTTTAATCAAATACTTTAGAAAATTCACAGGTTTCAAAGCATTTTTCTACAAATCTCAGCACTATCTCTACTGCACTTCCTCCCTTCACTGAATCACCATTTTGTAAGTATCCAATTTTTGGTTAAATATGAGCAATTAGAGGAAACACAGCAAAAGAGGAAATCATGATTCCATGTCAGCCTTATGCAAAGTTAGTTACTGAAATCCATGAAATTATTATTGCGTGGAATAAGAAAAAAAAGTGTGATGCGTTTCTCTTAACTACTCACATTTTGTGCCCAATCTCAGATGAAGATACTCTCACAAGGCTCTGGTCAATAGTCCAGCAAAATTGTAAATTACTGATGGTATCCCTACTCCCGCAGCCAAACACACGCTCAAGTATCTGCGGCATTCTGACACTTTTGTTGGTACAGTACTGACTTCACATAAATTATAGTCATTTATTCAATGAAATTATATTTTAAATGCGCATATCAAATCTGTCCATCCATCTCAGATTCCCAGAGCAGTCTATATGTATCACGCGAGCAAAATGTACTTTGTCAAGGAAATAAAAACCTCTGCAAAAGAAAGCACCAAGAGCAACCAACACATGCAGGCCATCTGAGGGCTTGGCCCAGAACAGATCTGTCTTCAGAAAACAGTGACAGATAGAATATGACCATCGGTTATTATGTCTACCCTCCGGCTTCCTAATCCTACTCTACGAAACCTGTATCTACTTCAGAAAGAACGTAAGCGGAATTATTCCAAACCCGGTATTTAATGGTTTCTGCACTGACAGGAAAACACACCAGTTCCTAAGCTGCATAAAGATACTGCCAGAAAATAAGTAAAGGAATTTTGGCTGTTTCCCTCTAACATTTAAACAGCCAGAAATACAAATTTTACAAACACAGCAAAGGGCCATAAAGAGCCGTTCCAGTTGTGTTTGTTTTGAAAAGAAACTTGTTTTAAAATAATACTTAATCATGCACTCACAACCAGAAAGACGGGGGAAGGTCTAGCACAGGCGACTCTAGGGTTGTGCTCCTCACTTCCCATGCAGTTTGGGGCAAACTCTTAACCTCCACAGCACGCTCAACACCCCTCGCTCTTCATTCACCTATGGGGATTTGAAATGCAGCTACAAAGCTGAGATGTGATAGATGGCATTTTTAGTTCAATGCTGCTCTACAGAAGTCAAACTTGAGTTTCAGATTTTAGTATTTTATACCATGTTCAAGGGATTGGCCCAGAGGTTAGCATGAAATATTATTTCTGCCTTAGATATCAATACAGATTTGTGTATACCAATTATTTATGTGTGGTGCTGTTCAAACGCTTCATTGGCATAGACAGCCAAATTAACTACCTGTATTTTCAGGTGTTGTTCTTAGATGGCACCAACAGTGAGCTTGCTGTATTACCAAATGCCTATCTTCAAAATAAAAAAGTAAGTTCTCACAATCCTGGGAAGCTGAATATCATCACTATATCGAGACTTACAGAATTCACAGAATTGTTAGGGTTGGAAGGGACCTCTGGAGATCATCTAGTCCAACCCTCCTGCCAGAGCAGGGTCACCTACAGCACGTTACACAGGACAGCGTCCAGGCGGGTTTTGAATGTCTCCAGAGTGGGAGACTCCACCACCTCTCTGGGCAGCCTGTTCCAGTGCTCCACTACCCTCAAAGTAAAGAAGTTCCTTCTCATGTTAAGATGGAACTTCCTATGTTCAAGTTTATGCCCATTACCCCTCGTCCTATCACTAATGGAATTTGTGTTGTGGTACAGTAATAATACGGCATATTGTTAAGAAGATGAATTCAGCTTAGTGGTCACAGAATAGAGGTGAAATCAAGTAAGATTCTTTCTCTGAAAAGAAGAGATTACTTGACAAAGACAGTAATCAAGAGTTATTTTGTAGATGGATTGGCTGATGCTTCCAAAGGCATCAAAAAGGCTTAAGTTATTTAAGATAAAAGATTCTAGTAAATAAAAATTATACTGTTTCATTTATAAACCCTGTTCTTCTCAATTTCATTTGTAATTAAAGTGGATATTATAATATACACGTAACATATTAGAAAACCTCTTCTGGCCCTATTTGTGGAAAATTTAAAACCTGTTCTTTCCAACAAAACAAATGAAAGTAAGATTTCTGTTCCAATAAAACAGCACTGATCTGTAAAAAAGGGTAGGACTTTTTCTTCTTTTTCTCTTAGCACTGAGATTTATTTTCAGTTTGACTGAATATTCAGGAAACACTGAAGAAATTACTTCAGTGGGACTGAAGGAAGGAAATTAACCAAGAACTGGGGGCCAGGTTCTACAATGGTTTCATGGATTTAAGATTTCCTTTCTGATGGATTGATGCTGATACACTTTGAACCCATTTAGAATTAAGTCGTCTTTTGTCCCTACATAGCTGAATAGCTTCAGCTGTAGTAGCCATCAGCTTCTGAGTTGGAATGAGTAGCAGGGAAAGGTAGAAGTCTATCTTGATCACGCAAACAAAAGCATGTTTAAATAAGATATGATCCGTACTGTAAAAATGAGAAAATGTGAGCTAGACAAGGCAATATTTTTACACGTAGCCAACCTCCAGAAGGGAAGTACCATCCTGAGGTCTCATATCAGACAGTGTGCCTGATAACAAAACGATGCTTAAGAGTTGCCTAAAATCACGATGCCTCCAAACCTATATGTGATATTGTTGCAATATTTGCAAGATCTGATTCACTGATTCCAACCCCCTTCTGCTTCAGCTCACCAGCTGAAAACACATCCCCATGACAACCCGGGAGCCGCGGAGGAGAGCATAACACCCAACCCACTATGAAGCCATGCTGAAGCCCTCCTCCCCAGTAGAAACGCACCAACACACAAGAGCATGTTTTCTCTCACAGCTATGGGCCCCAGACATGTGTGTGTCACCCTGAATTAGAAAATTAAAATGAGAATGGCATTAGGTGCATGCCAACAACCTTAACACTCAGCTAACTTTTTAAGTTCAACAGTGACAATACCATTTCTGCAATATTGCTCATGTGTGTGCACGCTGGGAAAAAAGTTTATTTAGCAACCCAAATGTCGATCTCCTGCTTGAGCAGAATCAATGACCAACCCAAACTTGCAGTATGAAGCCATTATATCTTAAACCAGGGAAGCTGGTTTTCCTCCTCAACAATACGCAAAGGAAGTCTGCTAATGGTAAGGTTTAAGTCGAACAAAATGTTAGTTCTACAACCGCATTCGTCTAGATCAACACTGCAGACAGATTATATTAATTTCACTGCTAAAAGCAAAATAATTAGCTGCATTTATCACAAACGACATCAAGCACTGTGTATCTCAGCAGTCGTACTGCTAGTTCAATTATTCTGCCTCTGTCTGTTACATAAACTCCACTTCGCAGCTCCAGGTGATACAGGGAAAACCCAAATTCTTGCCACTTTTGAAGTCTACGTTATAGAGACAGAGCAAAATACGTTGGGAAACACCAGGAGAATCACCTGCTATATTATTTTGCATTAGTTCCACTTCAGTCATTTCATAAACATAGTCTCATCAGGAACTTTGGGCAAGGAATAAATGGGTTTGGCAATCCCAAGCATTACCCAAGCATTGAAATGATCCCTGGTTAAAATAAAATATGATTGTAATAAGCTCAAGGCAGTCGGTACTTGCGTGCACTACTTCATCCTCACCAAATACAACAATTAACTCACATAGTGAAATCCCAGCTGAAAAGAAACCAAGAGCAATACCTCATTACCTTCAGGCAATGGTGACCTTTAATTATCCTAAAAAGACTCCACAAATCCTGTTAAAACAGAGTCCCTTTATTACAAAATTATGATGAGCACATACGACTTGCCACATTTTTTTCCTGACTATTGTTTCCAGAAATTGGTTCTGGAAAACAAATCCTACCAGCATAGTCTTCAGGGGTTGGCAGGCTCACAGTCCAGCTCTTCCCAGAGACCATAAAATCACCATCAGCAGTGTTCAGCTGGCATTTAGTGTCAGCTACGCAGAGACAAAGCTGTTGTTCAACTATTGCATAGCTATCGCTGCTTAACTCTTAAAAAATTTCTTGTGTTCAAAACTAAAATACAAGATTGAAACCTGGTTATTTTTTAGTCAACTGCCCTGGCAATTTGTTCTGGTTTGTGTGCATCATACTTCCTATTATTTCTTAATTTGGTAATCTGTTGCTGAATTAGTTCACAGTATTCATAATTCATACCAATTATACAGTGTAATCAATGGCAACAATAGTTCTCACTGGGAAATCAGGCTCTAGCTCTTTGTCATCTTTCATATCCCTTATCCCTTCCTTGTCCATATCCATATTCATCACCTGTCGCGTGAGCCAACCAAGGAACAAGGACACTTGGTGGCCCAACACCACTTTCAAGAACAGGCTGCCAAAGCCAGTTACCGCAATTTAGGGTGACATTGCCATACATGTGCTCTTCAGAGGCCTTAGAGGACACACCAGCTTAAAAGCTGACAGGCACCTCAAGGCACCTCCCAGGAACTCACCCGGGGATGGTGCCCACAGCGTACCTGCCACCTTCTGGGAGGTCCCCAGCTCCAGGCCATGGCTGGGACCTGGCGCCCACACTCAGGGAGAGCCCACGCGCTACCCGTGCCCAGCAGCCTAGCAAATCCCATCTGCCTCTTTGACAAGCGATTTCACGTTCTTTCTAGGAAGGATTTTAGGACAACGGCCAAAACACACTTCTTTATTGTTTCTGCCTCGTGCTGTCACCACGAGGACACATGGGGTGGCCGGAGATGGGGACCTACCACTGAGCACATACACGTATCTGGGATTTCCCAAGGGACGTGCCATCAGTGGCATTTGACGGGGCGGTGCGCACAGGCAGAAGCAGGCCCGGCGGCCACCCAGGGCACCAGTGCTGCTCCACACCACAGTGCGGAGCCGCTGCCGCCATCTCAGGTCAGGCGCTCATCCCACCCTGCCAAGTGCCGGAGCCCGCACGGCTGTTTTTGGATGCCGCACCAAGTGCATTCTGGGGTGAAAGTCTGATTCTTCAAGGCAGATTAGACACACAAGGACTCACTTTAATTACAGGTTCTGGGCACTAATCCATGAAGACAGGTGCAGAAACCACAAGTTTACTGCTGCTTCGAGAGTTCTGCGACAGCAAGCCAGAATCAGTACGTACTCCTGTCTCAGGGATACAGACCCCTCCGCGCCTCAACAAAAAGGGCGAAGCGGCACAAAATAGCAAATATTTGCACGTGAGAACTGCTCAGAACGTAACTCTGAGAAATACTGCTGGCCCTGTTACAAACCCTTCTTCTGGCATTCTTCATGCTTTGCATTTACTTCATGTATCCATTTTATCACAGAAATATGAGGTGAGCTTTACCATTGAAATGACCAGTGTAAACACACAAGCTTTTTGTAGAAAAAGTTGCTATTAGCTCCTTTTAAACAGTCAGAACGGGCTAAAATGGCCTTCCTATTTGTGAGTTGCACTGGTGTGCTGCAATAAAAGTACTTTCCATCATCAACAACAAAAATTTTCTTCATGAGCAGCTGCTTACCATTACGTTCTACCAGACAAAGCTTGGAGAACTTGTCTGAAAAGCCTTACTGGCTTCTCCATTCCCATCACCTGCCCCTGCACTGGGGGGAATGGGGAAAATCCGAGCCTTTCTGCAGGCTCTCCTGCTCGTATTGAGACTGAAACACCCAACTGTATGGCCCTTGTTCTGGTTGCGTAAACATAACTCCCTCTGAGACCAGAAAATCTAATTTGGATCATTAGGCAGAGGCATTGCTACTGAAGAGAGTAAGATGTTTCTCTCCTCCAGCAGCTGAGCTCAATGCCACGATCCCAGCCTTTGCCAGCTCAGAAAATACCACCAGTTTCAGGTGTCCAGCTGACTGCCAAGACAGACACACAACGCAGTCTCTATTTTGAAGATAAGGCATGCAAGAAAGTCCCATGCACTGCCTTCACCCATT
>NW_009648785.1:4480702-4492475 GCF_000708025.1 Charadrius vociferus
TTCCTGCTGCTGAAAGACATCCAAGATGGAGGACAACAGGTATCTCCAAGGAAAGGTATGTAGCTAAGATTAAATAGTGCCTATGTGTACACTGTGCCAAAGCAACAAATGCCAAACTCACCAATGTATCTCCACAATAAATCTCCCTCTTCCTCCATTGTAACATGTTCATGTATCCTAGACATGTACACCCTAGAATCCTATCTTACAACCCAATGAGATCTAACTCTAACTCACCAAAACTTTATGGATGCTATTAACCAATTACTAGACACTGGAATGAATTCCCACAGGTATCTGAAGGGACAAGAACAGTTACCAGTGGGAGAATGTATTTCACAATCACTTTTCTCTCCTTCCCGACCCACAGGCAAGACCTTGGAAGTACCTTCAAAACAAAACAGTATCAGCACAAAACCTAAAAGGAATTCTTTTGACCACTAAAAGCCACAGACTGGCACATTATAACTTCCCATAGTGTTCCTCAACCAGCCCCTTAACATGTTTTCAATTATGTAAATAATTTACATAATTAAGTGAAATTCAGTACTTTTTTTCAACTGGTCAGAATTATCATGAACTTGAGAAATTATACTGTCACGATGATTTAATTTCTGTATGCTCAATTAAGGCAACCCCGTAAGCCTCTCTGGTTTCAATAGCTTAGTTTGACTCATCAAGGGCAAATCTAGGGCAAATTTCAGTGTAACTTGGAACCTAAAAGGCATCCTGAACCCAGCGTTTTTACTAGTATTTCAACAGCATGGTTGGAAAGTGCAAACATAAGAGACAAATATAAGTTCAAGTCCAAAAAGTCTAAACTGTATACAACCACTACAATTCAGGCATAAACAGTCCCCTGTGCTGCAGCATCTCTGATTCCAACCATTTCTTTGCAGGGAATTATGTAACACTTCTCCATCCAAACTGTATTCTTCTGCTCCTTTTCCACATGCCCATGCCCAGCCCACAGCAGCTATAGAGTTTACTCAAACCTCACAAGTGCTCATAAAGTACCAATTATAATCTGGTCTTTTTGATTTCCCCCATTCCAGTCCTTCCCATCTCATTTTTTAGGAGATGGGCCAGAAGCTCTTAAAAAGGATCCAGTTACTTTACAACAGGTCAGGAAGAGGTACAGATGGCCTTCAGTGATTTCTTGCGTTCAAGGGATGCCAGCTCAGAGAACAATTGTGAATGGTTGAAAGACTGAAAAACATCTTGACAAACAAATACACCAATAACCCTTAAGTGACTGTTTGCCAATAAGTAAATGCATTTAGCTTTCCAAAGCTGAAATGCTAAAGATGCAAATGTTCATTAAAATCTAAAGGCATTATAATCAATACAATACACACCACTAGTTAAATTAGCATACTCTAGAGCTCAAAAGGACAAATGTATCTAAGAATCTGCATTTTTGTTTAAATTGCATAGCATGTTAAATTCAGCTACTTACAAGCCAAACACTGTGTGCCTCATTGATACAAAATTGTCCCAATGAAGTCAATAAAAATATTTTTGTAATAAAATAAAAATCATTTAGCTCTATGTTAACAGATAACTTCATCCAGGGAAAAATATTTTTTCTTTAAATATCACATCTAAATGTAAATTAAGCAGTGGGCTGATGCCTGCCATGTAGTTTAAATGAAGAGAACCAAGGCAGATTTCATTTGGAATGCCAAGAAGCCAGGATGCCTTTTATAGATTTGAGAAAATACAATACTAAAGTACCAGCATGACTTACCCGGTGAGTAACTGGTACTTCAAGATACTGAAGGCAGAGTAGATGCTGCAGCAGTGTTCAGGAACATCCTTACAAGCACATACCCAAAACCATACCTTTTCAACATCAAGGTCTTACATGTTCTCTGGGTCTCTTCCTATCCCTGTAAGAGGGCTTGGCGGATGCTGTGCCTGTGACCCCCCCTCAGCTCCACACCATACATTGCTGTGGCAGTGGGGGTCTCCGAAAAGCAGGGACAGATGCCAGCTCTCAGGACAAACAAACAGGATCTGGGGGAAGTACAGCTGCTGTAGGGCAAGTAGCCATCTTTTTGCCTTCCAGTCCCCGTCAGCATGCATCCCCCCCCCGACAGGCTGACAGTACCCTTCAGGATGACAAGGATAAAGAGTTTCTGCCATATTTATAGAGTATTGATTACAGGGTTGCTCTCCCGAATTAGTCATTGAAATCAGCAGCTAAGGGCAGGGCAGCATGCCGGACCAAGGTCAGTGGGCTCTCATTATACTGCTGCTTTACAAATTTGTGATCCTGCGCCAGTCCTGGAGCAGACAGAGAATACTGTTTGCACCATGATGAAAACAACCTTGACGTCCAGTGGGAGAGCTGTTAATTTGGTGAGTGCCACTCTGTTATTCCTTTCAGTATCTTCTGTGTTGAGATCTCTTGACCTATAGTACATCTGGCTACAAGTGGAAAGCAGTGATGGTACAGACAGTGTGATTAACATGGCAAAATAAAACCCTTGGTGTGTCCAGGAATTCCTTTTTTTCCGAGGGACAAGTGTGCCCTCAGAAAGCAGAGGGGCTGGCCAATTAACTTGTACACCACAATGAACTCTAGCCATACCTCACACCTTGTTCCTGTATAGGGATGTTTAACTCAGCGCCTAAAGTGTCATACATTTCTGAGCAACATGCAAAACTGTTCCAGAGCAGGACTTGGGAGTTTCAGGACAATTGTACTGAGGTCCAGGCAAGGATGGTCTCTCTGAACAGCATATAAGGATGTAAATACTTGTAAGAAACTTCTGTTCCTACAACAACAAAATACAACTCCACAAGCTGAAAGGGCTGTGAAATGAACTTTAATTGCATTAAAGCCAAGACTGCCCGCTTAACATCAATAAGCGGTCAAAGACCTCTGGATGTGGGACTGGAAGGAACTGAAGGCCCTCTGGGTTGAGAGGAAGGGTTCCCCAGATATCCCTATTGTGGGCGAGGAGTCGGTGGCTGGCAGAGCCGTCCCTGCCCATGGCACTGGCGCTGCCAGCTCTGCCGCCCACAGGGAGCTCCACAACGTGGCCCACCTGGGGTGACATCCCAAGCAAACGGGCCTCTCCAGCTGTACGCTGACCAAAACAGCTCCCAGCAAGTTTGGCACTGGGAATATGCTGGTTCCTTCCTTTTTTTTTTCCCAGACATGTTAGGAACCCAGGAACACAAGAACAAACATACCTGGCAATGATCCCAGATGCAGGCCAGCCGTGAACAAGCAAGACCTGTGAGAGAATCAGCTATGATGCATCCCTGCATCATAACCGTGTCTGTGATGCATCTGTCCACAGACTACCCGTCTGAAGTTGGATAGCTGTGAAATCTGCAAAGCAGCTTTCACAATTGAAAGGCCCCTGACATCTGAAGTAGAAGGCCTTATTCTGACTATAACAAACAAATCTTATTCCAACTGTAACAAAGGAACCCATTCTTTCTTGCATGAAAAGCTATGTATTTTAAAAAAATTCCTTCTTTTCTACTTTTCCAGCTATATATAGAGTATTTAAAATAACCTTAACTAAAATCCACTTATCAAGTTACTTAGATTTCTAGAATACATAAAAGCTCTAGTCAGAATTCATGTCCTATTTTTCCATTGTTTGGCAATAGAAAGAGTCACTGAGTCAATCCCTCTGGGGCCTGATCAGAAACCTTATTAAAATCAGTAGTGAGATTCTCTGGTTAGGATGTCTGAGTTTTGCCAAATGAATCCGTCTCATTAATCTGGTTTCCACTCCTAGACAATGGGCACTCCTGGGCTACAATTCACTTGACCCTCAGATGTCTAAAAAAAGGGATCAGATGAATTGTGTGCAAGGGAAAAATAGACTTCTCCCTTGATTGCATATAGATCCTAGTATGATTTGATCGGGGGTAGACACCTAACTGCTATCTAACATTATACAAGATTCACAACTTCAGTAGCTTTGACATACTTTACTGGAAGATCTCTGTGCAGCCATTAGCCAAAAGAAACCAATATTCTCCATTCAACTCCCAGGACCCAACGTGGCTGACCATCCTGCTGGCTGGTAGAATAAGAACTAAATGTACTCTTTCAGCTCTACTGCTATGTCAAGGCTGAGCTATCACAACCAGCTAGGTACCACAGTCCTTTGTCCTGTGGGTAGTCTCTTCTGTGTTCAATGTTAAAATAACATTTAAAAATGTTATACAGAAGAGAAATGTCAAAACAGAAACATTTTGTTTCAAATACCATTTTTAAAAATTAAATTCAACGTGGAACCCAAGCCCTAATGTCTTGGAGTGAAAATTTCTGGCTGAGTAGCAGGAACGCATGAAAATCCCAGCTCATGACAAACCACACTATGGTCCCTACATTCGTGCGCTTTGGGTGATCCTCCAGCACAGCAGGACACAGGCAGGCTGCCTTCAGGAAGACAGGCAAGCAGGTTACCTCCAAAGTTGAAACAGCCTGCCTGCATTTTGCTCAGAGACTCATCAGAACCTAAACAATGAGGTCTCCTTGTTAGATTTGTTTTTTTTCTACACTTCCTAAAAAGTCACCCTTCTTCTGTTTGGTTAGTAAGAGTCCTATAGCTAAGTACTCTCATGTCATTCTGAAATAAAGGGGCACCGCTGGCGCTGAGTAAAACCATGCAGGATTAAACCTGGCACACATCACTAGTACAGCAGGCAGGAATACATCTGAGGAGCGGCTGAGGGAACTGGCGTTGTTCAGCCTGGAGAAAAGGAGGCTGAGGGGAGACCTTATCGCTCTCTACAGCTCCCTGAAAGGAGGTTGTAGTGAGGTGGGGGTCAGCCTCTTCTCCCAAGTAACAAGCAATAGGATGAGAGGAAATGGCCTCAAGTTATGCTAGGGGAGGTTTAGGATGGATATTAGGAGAAATTTATTCGCTGAAAGGGTTGTCAAGCATTGGAACAGGCTGCCCAGGGAAGTGGTTGAGTCACCATCCCTGGAGGTATTTAAAAGACGGGTAGATGTAGTGCTGAGGGACATGGTTTAGTGGTGGACTTGGCAATGCTACGTTAACGGTTGGACTTGATGATCTTAAAGGTCTTTTCCAACCTAAACAATTCTGTGATTCTAAGAGACATGAAACACAGAGCCAGTGAAATAAATACAGGATACAGTGATGAACTTGGATCAAGTTCGGCATGATACTGATCAATGGGACCAACCTGGGGACAGCAGAATCCTAAACACTGGGTTTGTTTCATCAGCAGTATTAATATATATATTTTGCTTTTCTTATCAATTCTTTATACAGTATTACCATGAGCTTTTACTGACTTTGAAGTCTAAATGCAAAATGATTACATAATTGATGCAGTTTGCTTTCACACAGGTAGGTTCATATAGAAGCACTAGCTATTCTTATCCGGCAGCACTTCTGGACATACAGATATGGAGAATAGTTCCTCCAGACGCCTACAGAATTATGCTTCTGTAATATCACAACAGCCAACAAGACAGTCAGTATATGGTATATTTACACGTACTTTTAAGAAACAGGTGAAAGGGTGCACACAGGTTAGATAAACTAAACAGTTCAACAAAACCATAGGCATAATTCTCTATTTCATTCTTTCTAAATTAATAGTTGAAAGATGCTGAGCATCTTCATTTCTTATCAACAGCAGTGGAGGTAGAGTGCACTCAAAAGACATTCATCACCTGGTGGAATAAGGAGCGCATTCTGTGCGTGATGACCTGAACAGCCCTTATCCTGCAAGATGCCAAGTGCTTCCTGTGGTCTGAAAGTGACTCTTGTGTAGCTGTGAGATCTGTCAACACTGCGATACACACACCTTCCTTTCCCTGCTTCCCCCTCTTGCAATGTCTGCTCACCAGGACTTTCTCTGAAGCTGGAATGTAAAGTCTCTGAGGCAAAAATTGTTTCTTTTTATACATTTTTATAATAAACCAGAGTAACTGACCCTGATGCTGACTGTATTAAACATAAATAAATATCAACACTGCACATTTAAATGGATCCTTCAGGAGAGATTAATTAGAACAATTCATGTTATGACAGGGCTCTAAATGTCTCCGTCTGTCTCACCTCAGATGTCACCAAGGTGGCTCAAACCAGATACATCACTTTACTTTTTACCCTTCCTGTTCATACCTGGGGGAGATAATAATGCATCTCATGTACCAGCTTTCATTTCTCATATCTATTTATACTGTAAACCCCTATGACAGCTATTGCCTCTTACTTTCCAGAAGACACAACAGCAGTGGTTTGAACTATACGATACTGCAATTAATTACGAACCTACACCATTTACTATCTCCAGATCAGAAAAATGCCCAAGATGGCTTGGCAAGACTAGATGTCTTACACACCTATGGCAGTATACTCCAACAGAATAAACAGTGTACATAAAAGCATAAAAGATGCACCAAAGAGACTGGGGGAATGGAAAGAGGATGCCAATGCAGTAGCCAGTCAACCTGAAAGTCCCCTAAAGGAAACTATTGACACTAGTGATGACAAATACCACCCTGCTCCAAAAGTCCTGGCAGAGGTTAAAGGAAGCCAACACATTTTTTTAATTTCAATTCTCAAATTGCACATAAAACTTCAGGAAATTGGAAGATTTCTTCTGTTGGCTAGAACACACCCATCACCATGCACCAGGATTTGATAGCATTAAAACAACAGGTCTTGCACTGGCTTGAATGCATTAAAAAAGTAACAGCTCCACTTAAATAATGAAGTGTTGTAATACCCCTGGCAAAACACTAATCTATGCAGTGAAAGCCAGGCAAGAAGAAAAATGTGTCTTACCACATAGTAAATAAATTTCAAGTGTTTAGTAAACCTCTATAAACAACAGTATTTGAATACGAGGACAAACCCGTAACAATGAATCAGCCCAGAGGAATGTCAGGTTGAGGAAGCACATCCCACCTTGGAGCCTGAGGGCTCACCCTGTGCAAGGACACCAGCTGCACAATGGAGGTTTCACCCTCGTACTCAGGGGGTGCTGGGACTGATGACTGGGATGCAAACAACACACGAGGAGCCAAACCTCCTCTGCTCTTGCAGGCCCTCAGCCTGACGTAAAGAGGAGCAGATGGAGTTGAGGCCACGTCCTACATGGTTATGAAGTCCTGAAACCACCTGCCATGGGTAGGGTAGGGTAGGGTAGGCAAGGCAAGCTTGTTGGGTGGTTCAAGGGAAGGGAGAAGAGGCTGGGTAGCTTGCATCGAGGCCTACTGCTCAGCCACCTTCAAATTTAAAGGACATCATATTTCATGACAAGGTCACAGACAAAGAAGCTAGCTAAAACACAAGGGCCCCTAGCAACTATGGACATAATACAGATGGTAAAAATGGCACAGTTAACTATACATAACCATAAAATCAGGGATTTAATTGCCCCAATGATCAAAGAAGTAAAAATTACTCTTCACAAAACATGTTTCAGGTTTCATTTCATGGATCCAGACAGCTCTTATCTGCGAAAATCCGTAACATCTCAATTACTAATGCCACAGAGACCAGACTAGCTTCTCAGCTGTAAAGTCTGGCCCAAGACCGTACCCTTGGTGCCAATATGCAAATCGACTGTCCCATCCCTAATGCTATATAAATGCTAAACGGCAAGTTAACAATAAAAAGAATTTGAACTATACATGTTAATACACTGGCGCAGTATGCATTGATACCCCCACAGGCACAGTGGCAACTGTATATTACATTTCTGAGATACTTCTTTTTGCATGGTTGGAAGGTCTGAAAAAATACATTGGGACATAAGCTGTCATCTGTCTCACATGAAAATGAGGTTATTTGGACTCCTCAAATACAGTTCTTATTAAAATCGGTTTTCATAAAAACATACATAGTGACAATTCCTGGGTGTATTTAAATAAAATACAACTACGAGCAAAGAGTATATTGGAGATTCTGTGAAGCACTTTTACCACCATTTATGGTATTAAGTGTTTCTTCATCTCACAACTACAACATCCATGAGAAAAGAGAAAGACATATCTAGGTCCTACTACTAAAATTATCTATCAGGATAAAGCAGCTCTGATCTCAGGGTGTATTTTCTGACTTGTTCTTCATTTGAATGCTTCCTGACTTGCCTTTAGCTAAAACATTCTTTCTCAAGCTACAGAAACTCAACCTAAAACTGCGTGTGAAGTTGTGAGCTGTGCTGCCTCATCCGTTTCCTTCAGACATTAATTGGGAAAAGGAGCAGCCACCCTAGCCACATTTGAATTTGGTTTCACTCAATGGCTGTAATACAGATTTCCATGCCTTTGCTTGAGGAGCTCTGACCATTCTGGCCTTTCTTAATTACCACCTATTTTCCAGGTCACTAATTAGGTTTTGCAACACTCAGTTCTTTGCAAAAGCATTGCCAAGATCAATCACTTTCCAGATGTTCTGCTTCTTTCATATTTGAGCTTTACTCTATAAAAGATTTCCAAGCTTTCTTTTGAAACCATTTCCCTGAGAATGCATCCAAAATGTTATTACTGAATTTTGAATTCTTCCTAAAGTTTGACAAAATACAGTAAGCCAATTCTCTTTCTTTAAATAGCGTGAAACCAAAGGAGGACAAACACACCTCCTGATGCACAGGGTCCAAAACATTTACTTTATGCCCAGCATAAAGTAAAAGATGGGAGACTAAAGTATATACACTTCTAAACTAAATATATACACATATAACCAGAAACTTCATGAATATTTACCAGAAAGGACTCCAAATAATAATCAAATGCCCCGTTCTAAAAATGCAGCATTTAATCTGATGTTTGCAATAGTTATAGTTTGTGTCATAAATTGTTTCAATCAACTTAATTAAATATACAGTATTACTTGATCGAGATGGTTTATGTTCGCTCTACAATTAAATATACTGCAGCTGTTACTGCACTGGTTAATATTTTGAGAGACCATACTCCCCTTTTAAGCATATAACAGTAAATGCAGAAGGGCATTTTCTGTTGTCTTCCAACCCTGCAAACTCCAGTGCCTACATCTCACTGAAGCGTGGACGGTCTCATTTCAGCCAGTGGGAATACTCATATGTTTAAATTTAAGAAGGCTCACGGCTTAGCTGTTCACATGTAATAGTCAGAACATAAATCAGATCACACTAAAAAATTCCTGTTAAATGTTTCATTTCTGCCAAAACTGGCTATCACTGCAGCCTGCCGGCCCCAGCCTTGAACTTAACCCACGCTAGCTACCATCGCTTTTAGGCCCAAGACTTGTTTCAGATGCACAAAATGATTCCAACATCTCGCATGAAAAAATAGCAATGTGTGCCTTCCAAACATTGTTATTTAAACCCTAAGGTGAACATACTCTTAAGGCTGATTACATGGACCCACTCTGTTAACAAATGTAATTAGAGAAAGAAGATAGAAGTCAAGGGCAACTAGCCAAGGAATTTAAGAAGTGTTTAAAAACTGGCATAGGAAAGACGGAGCGTAACAAACCACCCCACTGGGAACACACTGGCACTTGTGACTGAAGGGACAGCTCGGTCTCTAGCACAGCTACCACGACGTTTATTACCAGCAGATAGGCAGCCCACATAAGGAAAGACATGCTCAAACCTTGATCCACTGCCATGCAATATGCAAAAAAACCCTGACCCCTTAAGAAGCACCTAAAACCTCCCTATTCTGGAGAACCACCTGTCCTGAGCAAAGCAGACCCGTAACACTCCCCAGAAAACACTGAGTGAGCAGGAGTTACAAACTGAAATAAGGGGAAATACATTTTTCCTTCAATTCTGGACCGCCAAGGAAGGGTCCCTGTGAACACATCTGAGCATCCCAATTCTCGAGGTAACCTGTATGAAACAAAAATGCTAGATGCATTTGAATCTAATTTGTCTTTTACTTTCTTATCGCAAACTGTTCTTGTTTTGTTTTTAAATAAAATAACTCTTCAGTGCATAGTTACACTATAATACTTAAAACCCAGATAAGATTTTGAGTTGGAATATATTATCACTCAGTAAGAACTACACTAATCACTGTAATTAAGACTCTATTTAAACAATTATTTTGGTATTAAAACTGTTTTCCACAGCCTTAGTTTCAATGCTATTAATCCACTGTGAAGTTCTTTTTACTGAGCAAGAACAAAAGTTTTGTTGAGAAACTTCTTAATCGCACAGTAAATATTTTAATTCTAATGCTGACATTTAAGTTCTCAACACGAAAATCCTTTTCATTTACTTTGGATAACAAGGAGACTTTTGACATCGCACCACACCAATTATTCTGCTTTGCAAAACACAGAGAATTCAATTCTCGTTACAGCCAGCTACACTTGAATAATCCCAAGTAAACGTGTGGTCCTGTACATACGTAAGCAAGGAAAGAACGGCCACAATTTTGCATTTCTCCATAGAAAAGACCACGTGGCTCTGCTTTGGCCACAACGATGCATCATACACAAGACTGCTGAAAACACGAGATCAAGTTCGCCCATCACTCTGCTGCAGCGCTACTGTGCCTGAGGAGCAATACGCGAGGTCTATTTAAAATCATCACCATGTATCTTTCCTTGTTTTCCTCTCATTAATCTAAATTAAGACAGACAACGTAATTTCAAAAGTGTAACTAATACCAAAAAGGAGGCAGCAATCAGAAAGCATTTTGCTGTCTTGAGTTATTGACTCTTTCTTTCCAATCCAGTCTCATTCTTTCAACCTACAAAGCGCATTAAAAGAGCGTATTCCTTAAATATTGATGGGTTCTGTCTGCAGTTATGTTCTTATTAAAAGATTACTACAATAAGCTTTTCCACATTTAATTTTACCTTCACTGAATGAAAACGAATCAGTCACACACTAAACAACATCCAAAATGCAGAGGTTATGAAGATTTAAATGCTGTATAAATACCTCTACCACTTTTTACACCCTTTACCACTTTTTTGAAGTCTCCTGGTTAACTAACTCCGTTTCCTTTGCAGCGCATGCCACATGCTTTGGACAATTTTAGCCACGTTATCTTCAGTAAATTTTTCCGTTTCCAATAAGCAGTAACAAGTAATATTCAAAAGACTAAAATGTTTATGCCTCCATAAATTACGACCTTAAAATGAAACAACTACTTAGTTACATTACTTTTGGTTGCAGCTTCTGATTTGTGTCTTGTGACTTCCATTATATAATCAAGAAGTAAGAAGGCAGCAGTATTTTTAATATAGCATACATACACAATTATTTACATCCCCAACCTATTGAAAAGGTCTTACTTAAGTGTGAAATGCCACTTGGAAAGAATGAGAACATAATTTTCTAGTGGGAGCACAATACATACAAGGATAATGAAAAGCAGAAAGAACATTTTCCATTAACATTCAGGTGTAGTCACAACCTACTTCATTGTGTGTTGTGAGTAAACTAACCCCTGAGGGGTCCTGTTACAGTCAGGCTTGCACAGGGCAAAGCAGAGGGCTCAAAGAATTGTAGACATTAAGCAAAAGTGAGCTTGACAGACACGCAGCACTTCAACAAAATCTGAGATGGAAAAAGAAGAGATATTCCACCTTCGGGAATGCTACGCAGAACCTGCTTGCATGTATGGACTACATTCCTAACGCTTGGGAAAAAACAAATAATTAAACTACGCCAACCCAGTGCCAGTTTAAAATGAGAAGTTGGTTCAATGTAAAAACTAGTTAGCAACATCTTTCATTATAGCTATAGAAGAGGAAAAATAGAGTGGAGTAGAGTAGAGTAGAGTAGAACAACACTTCAGCAGAAGCAT
>NW_009648785.1:4492537-4544129 GCF_000708025.1 Charadrius vociferus
CAGGAAGGGACCTACAATGATCATCTAGCCCAACTGCAATATGCCAGTTTTTCCAGCAGATCTAGAAACCGCAGATGTTTGGTAGATGATGCATCAGTCATTAAACCTTGCACAGCACAAAAGAAACAGCCTTGCTTTCCTTTAATGAAAATCCTCTTTCATCACGATGAGTAATTTTAGGCTTCAGCAACTTGCATCCTCACTTTCAACATATCTAGTAATATGCTCAATTTTACTTTCAAAAAGCAGCCCAATATGATGAACCTCAACAGAAAAGTTATTTGAAGCAGAAATCTTTAGTTGCATTAGAACCATCACCACTTCAATAAAGAAACAATCCTTGCAGAGAGAAACACAGCAGGGCTGGTGTTCTAACACCGCACAGGAGTCCAGAACAGCAACGGCCAGACTTCGGACTGCTCTGTTGTATTGACAGTATTTAATCGATAAAGTTTTAACACCTCTAATGAAAAATGTTAATAAGGGGTAGGAAGGAAAAGAGAGAAAACTTTGAGAAAATGGTATTGTTCAGGTGTTACTGAGTAGGAAAGTGATCATATGCATGACATATGAAGTCATGGGGGCGGGGGGACAGACGGACAACACACGGACACGACAGTAAAACTGTTACTCCTATATTCGGATGTTTACAATGCTACCAACCCCAAATCTGTACATCCTAAAATAGCAAGAGTCACGGATCTGCCGAGTTGTGCTTTGCCAACGCGGGGAATGACATCAGCGTGACTCAGAGCGCACAAGCTGAAGAGGCAGTGAGACAGCTCAGAAAGAGAGAGCGGAGTGGGAGCGAGCAGCCATTCAGTAATCCTCCAGCTCTGCATCGCAGAAATCCTTTACACATTTATGTTCCTGTGCCTTCATTTTCAGATGAAGAGGACATGCTATGTTTAGTTCAAATCTTTCCTGTGACACGTTTTAAAGTCTTGGTGGCAAGCTGTATGAAAAAGCAGTGCAATGAGAAGTTAAAACTCTAAATGTAAAGGGTCTGTGAAAATACACAAGCCTGAAATTGCATGTAATGGATAAATAAACCCGTTTCAGAAAACCCAGTTGGCTCACGTTAACCTCGTGAACTGATCCTACACAGAATTAATCTTGCTGCTTAATCCCATGCTTCAAAACAATCTTGAAAACATAACAGTTCATTTTCTAGATATCGTATTTCCATGCTACATGGAAGCGGTAACCAAAGCTATCTCACAAAAAAGGTTCTCCTACTTGTTCATAGATTGACATGATCAAACTTTTCTTACACTATTTTTACCCTCATAATAATAGTGTAATTCCATCTCTGGCAAGCACCTTATGAAGCATGCTTTTCCTTCTAGTCTTCTGTTGTGCCATTTAGATTCTTTAGAATCAATACAAAACCCCTAAAATTTATTATACAGGAAAAAGTTGCAGTGTAAACATTGGTTATTCTTTAGGCGAAAGAAGCAGCAGCATTAAATAATAATAATTTAAAAAAAAAAGATCCAGCCACCACAGGGGTAACGTTACTATTGCAATGTACACATCACTAAAAATGTGTATATTGCAACAGCTAAGCCATATGAAGTCCAGCACCAACACAAATCTTTCAACATAGGAGAACACTATTTTAAACATCCATCTGTATCACAGCTGTAAATAACCTCACATGTAGCCTTCATTAAAAAACTGGCTAGCTGAATGAAATCGCAAAGTATAATCAAAATTTGAAAAGACAACATCTACAGTTCAAATACCGTATGTTTCCTTCTCCTACCATTCTACAGTAAGGTAAACACAAGTCCTACACAAACCAACAGACTCAGCTATCCGCGGCAAAATCATACTCAGGGGGCCGTGGGCCGGAGGATGATGAGAGGCAGGAAGAGGAGAGTTAGATTTCCTCTCCCAGACTTTCATCAATTTTTCCATCCCCAAGTCAAACCCAAAAACTAGGACAGTTATATTTGTTTATGATCAGATAACTATAAACTAAGACTTAAGTGTAACAGAGATATTCCATCAAATGTGAAGTTTCTTTGTTTTGTCGAGATCATGAATAGATTTTCACCATTTTCAAACCCTTGCCTTGCCACTAAAATATCCTCCTGCAAATAAGCTTGGGTATTTTTTAATAAGAAACAAAATCATCTGCTTGAAACCAGGTTGTGGTAGGACCCAGACGGAGTCCCTTCCTGCTGTCGTTGCCACTGAACCCCACCTGGTACCTGGTTATTACAGCGTGTTGTCAGCGTGACAGTCTAAAAGATCTCATCAGTTTTCATACAGCAATTTTCTTCTTAAATCTGTAAAACCACTGTTAAAAGTACAGCAATAAAATAACTCTTAAAAGCACCAGGAAGGGGAATGCATATTCTCTACTAAAACACATTGCAGAGAAGAGAAAGCGATCTGCAAAATTTTCAACCCCTCTTTCTGGATGACTCTGCTCTTAAATGCCGTTTCCTAATCTGCCGTTCTCATTTTATTCAGTCATTCTGGAGTCAGAACAGAAATAGCTAAGAGTATATATCTCAATTTTTTAACCTTTGAGATATTTTGTAACTCCATTAACTTCTCACTCGTCTTCAGATCTCAGAGTCACTGTAGAAAGCTAAAGAGAGAAACAATATACAGAAAAACAGGAACACTTAAATTCTCTGTTGTTCAAATGAAGCTTGAGTACTTCAGATACATGTACCGAGTTTCTCAAAACGTATAGTTCTCCTGGCGATTCTTCTATATTCCTACATACTGTTGCCTACTGAGGTACTTCATTTGAATGCTGAATATTAGTTAAAGGCAAAAACGCAGTGAATATGGACATACTCTCAGAGGGATACGAAGTCAACGCAAAGACTGGAGCTGCCCAGTTGTCCAGAGTATCACTTTCCTTAAGAATCACTTACAGGACTTTACAGGAATTTCACCTAATCGTTTACAGGAACAAATGAACCGTCATACTGGATGAAGCCAAAGGTCCATCTGACTGAGAATATTTTCTCTAGCAGTTTCATATTTCATCTAACTTTTGGAATTATTATTCCCTCTCTTGTAAACACAGAAAACTCATGGGGACTCACAGAAATTATCACTCAGCAGGTTTTTAAAAAAAAAAAGAATCAAACTAAAACAAAAGGAAGGACTTTTCCACACAAACAAAATCATTAAATTGTGAAACTCTATGCTGCAGAGGCCAAAAGTATAAAGTGTTTTATGGAAAAAATTCAGGGGAAATAAGTTCATCGCTGACTATTAAACAAGATGACCAAGCTAACAGCGTAGCTCGGAAAGTCTCCAACTGGCCAACGGCCGGCTTACCCCATCCTCGTACTATCTGTTACCGGCCAGGAACACGCTGGGCTTGTCTCATCCAATAGAGCTGTTCCTGTGACTGAAAACAGCAACAAGGAGTCTGCGCCTCAAATGACTGAAAACCGATTTCATTTTATACACAGTCCCGGGCCACAACTTTTTCCCTCACATTCTTAATAGATAGCGTTAGCTTCAGCAGTAATGTGTGGGCAACCAAAGGGGTTAGAAAGGCCTATTTGGTCTTTCACAAGGCTCTTCATCCAACCTGTTTGTTGAAGTACAAAACCACCTAAAGGATATATATTCAAAAATATTTCCATGGGTGGAACATCTTCCTAATTTGGGGCAATGAAAGACAATTCAGGTCCTGAAACACAGGAAAGAATTTCCTACACTTACTTAAGTTGACTTTATCAAACTTGTGTGGACACCTCTCAAAGCAATGGACAGGAAATAAAATACTTTTAGGGGTGTCCATACCAATAGGCTGTATCAACCTAAGCTGCCAACCGACTTACTAATATCCTTGAAACCATTTTGCTTAGACAAGATCTAAGCAAATGCTACATTCACAAGTACCAGTGTCTAGCACCCTCCCCATCAGCTCTTCTCATCCATTCACAGAATCACAAAGTAGTTGGGGTCAGCAGGGACCTCTGGGGACCATCTAGTCCAAACTTGTGCCCAAAGCAGGGTCACCTAGAGCAGACTGCTCAGGGCCATGACCGGTTGGGCTTTGAATAGCGCCAAGGATGATGACTTCTCAGCCTTGTTTGTTGTGTTTCAGCAGAATTGCCTATATTTCAGCTTGTGCCTGTTGCCTCTTGTCCTGTCAGTGGATACCCTGAGAAGAACCTGGCTCCAGCTTCTTTACTCCCCTACTCTGGTATTTGTACATACTGATGAGATCCCCAGCTCTCTCAGCCCCTCCTTATATGACAGATTACTTAATCATCATCATGGTCCTTCATGCGTACCCAGGTCCTTTTCTGTACTGGGGAGCCCAGCGCTGGAGCCAGCACTCCCCACTCCCTTGACCTGCTTATGATGCTCTTCCTAACACAGCCCCAGATGCTGTGGGCACGATATTCCTCGTGCCGCCCCACCTTCCTCGTGTCACGGACAGAAGCCAAAAGTCAGAACACCTGAAAGAATGTAAAAATACAGCTTCACTGCCTGATCCTGGGCCAAAAAGACTTAGGTCTTAGGTGCCTGCCTCAGATGTCTTTATCGCCGCAGTTTGTATGGCTGTCTCATTCACCAGCAAGCACTACTGAGGGTGACCACCTGTAAAGCAGTGAGGTTGCAAAGGAGGAAGGGAGCGGCAAACTCCTTCTCAGGCAGAAAGCACACAGCAGATCTCATAAGATATTTAAAACTCCAGGTGATCTATTAAGGCAAAAAAACCAAACACCAGCAACAACTCTTTAACATCCCCAGAAGAGACTATTCAACACAGAAAGACAAAATTACTGCTATGTGATATTTTACTCCTCCCATAAACTATTTATAACGTAGTCCTACCATACCACACAATATAAAAGTACACCGGCTCTTTCGCAAAAGCAATTAAATAAATAAAATATAAACCAACTCAGTACCCCCTCCAGGCACTCTCAACCGAAGATCCAGATTCTCCACCATGGTCCTTTATGGAAGCACACTCACACAACCCCCAGCACACCACCCTTTCACGCTTACGGAGACCCTCTCTCGGAGCAGCCGACTGCCTCTTGCACAGACACTTAAACAAGTCCTCTTTGTGTCCTGCTGCTTCCCTGCATTGTTTTTTTCTTTAATTCTAATGATGAATGGCAATTGGTAGTGAAATATCAATGCCGTCAAGCAGATCTATTACTCTTTCTTGAATCTGGGCCGGGAAAGATGTTTTCCAGCTGTTTCAGTGCAGATAAATAGTTTTTTAAAACCAAATTGGCTTAACCAGGCAGCTCAGCAAACACACCTGTTCTGCACCGAAGAGCAGCCCTGAATCTCAGAGGTGTAAAAGGTGGCTGAAAGGAGGCAAGCAGCAAAAAAGCTATTCCAAACCCTTAATTCCAACCAGCCACTTCACCAACTTTGGCCAAGGATCTGTATTTTTTCCAGTAGTGTAAGACTATCTGAAAACTCAAAAATGGGATCTTCATAAGACTACTTAATGATACCTCTTACATTTTATTTCGGGGCAGAAATACTTTAGCAATAAATAATAGGAATGAACAAAAAATGGAAAGATAAAAGAAAAAAGCAAAAATAAAACTGGGCACTGAGATACAAAATGCCCTAACAAAAAAAGAGGAATGTTTCAGAAATAAGAAAAGTTTGATAAGACAATTATTTTTAAAATTTCATTTACCTCCAGAAGACAAATAAAACAATTACCTTCATGAGAGCAGCAAATTTACTCTTCAGTTTAAAAATACAGGGAACTAAGAAGTTGGCCCAGAAACACAGGGCATAAATCAACTTGGAGGCAAAACTCTAAAATTTAAAGTTTTTACTTTCTGCTACCTCTCCCAAATTATGCACCATAAAAACATGAAGTCATACGGAAAACAGAAAAACTAATACAGAAAAAAGATGGTGCAAAAATTAAAGAGGAACATTCCTGTAAATTAGCACACTGACAAACCTATGTAGCTAAGATGAAGTAAAATGACAATGCGGTGGAGGCTCCAGTGCACTCCCCTGTACCATGAGACAGCCTCCACTGGAAATTGTCATGTGGTGTCAAAAACTGTCATAACTTCTGAGCAATGAGTTATGCTGGCATAAGCTTTTTTTATTCAGAAATAATCTTCCACTGGGAAATTTCCAATCGATAGAATTCTGTTTTGTTCGCAGGATATTGACCTACAAATTGAACAAACTAAATTAGAAATGTATTTTTTGCTACAAACCCAAATTTCTGCATCCCATTCAAGGCAACTCTCTGGGGCATTCCCAGTTCTCCGTCCTCCCCGGCGGGTAGGACAAGCCTCTGCCTGCATGGGAAGGAGTGGGCGCTTGGCTTTGCTGCTCCCCTGCCGTCAGAATAGCTCCCACATGCAAAGAGCTTCTCAATCAGTGACCGATTATAAAAAAAAAAAAGAAGTGAAATGTCACATTCCCACAAGAACCTGGGGACAGAGAGCTTACCTAGAAAACTGGCATAAGCTACTGGCGTGTTAAGCCAACAAGGTCAGAAAAACACAAACCCCTTTGCCTGCAGGCAGACTTTGAACAGTCTTGTGCTTCCGCCGGCACTTCCCAGCATGACCCCACGGGTAACACTTCGGGGAGAGGGGTACAGAAACAGGCAAATTATTCTCAGATAACCTTAATCCTCTCCTTTCAGAGTGAATTAAGACTCTGTATCATGCAATGCAGTGCTAGATTTGGATGGGGCACAGGAAGGACACTAGACAAACACTTTTATTCCCTTACAGAGAATTTTAAGGCCATAATAACTACAAATTTTTAAACAGTGCTCCAGCCGTCAGGAACTGGAATGTGAATGGAAGGTACGGAAGCAGCTGAGGTAACACGAGTTGCCGAGTAATCTGACTTGGACAGGATTCAAGGCACCTAAAATTGGTCTCACTGATTTTACATTCTTGGCAGGAGAAACTTGATTAAGAAAAATCATTTTTCTCTAGCTACTGCTTTTAATAAATAGCCTACTACTTGTAGCCTACAGAAATTGGTGTAGTGACTAAGAGTGGGTGAAGCAGAAGAGAGCGGATGACTTGCTAGGAAGTTATTATTAGATATCTGATGTCAGAGCAATGACAGATACCTCTGTGCAAACACTGCTCCCAAACGCTACAAGGTTCTTCAGAAAGTTCATCTCTCAGTCACTCCAGGGAGGGACCAGAGCAGACGGAGACATCAGCAGACCACCCTGCTGTCCCCTGAGGAACATTAATCCACTCTTCCTGTTTTAAAACAATGCTCAAATAATACATGGTATTGTACCCCTCTATGGTACCTACAACACCGTGAAGGTAGGGTGGTCTGCACCCAGACGCTGCGATCATCCCCTCTGACACGGCTGCAGGTGATCCAAACCACTGTTGCAGGGTAGCCTGGATATAGCCTCCAGTTTGCAAAAAATAATTCACCTTTGACATGGGAGTGGATGCATCTTCTCACATTTGGCACCATCTGCTGACATTTGCCAAATTAGAAGAAAAAAAAAACAAAACAAAAAAAGCCTGACTAGAGAGAGGAAAGATAATTTCTGTTCTAGGAGGAAGAGCTTGATCTTCTCACACATTTGAAAAGCTTCCTGGAAATCAAAGAGCAGCAGGAAGGATATTTTGTTAGACAACCATTATATTGATAGAGACCATCTGAATTTCAAGAACAGCACATAAAGCCTAAACTCAGGTAGTCTATTAGAAATAAGAAACCTTCGGAAAATGGAACCCAGACGGATCACGACACATGTATTTTTCTTCTGTGCAGAGCATGGATAAAGTAAATCTTGCCAGTCATTACCTCTGTACTGAATCTTTACTTTTCAATGGGAAAAAATATGATACATTCAGACAACCAAAGGCAATAATACCCCAGGCTTTAGTCAGAGAGATGACCGCCGCCCAAGCACCATCCCAGTCGATGGCCTTCAGCCACCCATGAGGCACAGCCTGCAGTGCCCACATCCCCCAGAGCCGCTCGGCTCCATGGCTGCCCACAGCCTCCCTCTTCCTATTGCTGCTCCAGCTTCTCCCCGTGCCCCTCCTCCCCCAAATTATCAACAGGGTCCATCTGTCAGCACGGACTGAATTAAGCAGTCAGTTTGGTATCTCCTTTTCCACACACAATCACGCATTTGTCTTCAGCTGGAGACATGGGGTGAAGTCAAAGTCAGGCGGCTGATCTCCACAGTCAAGATAATTTTAGCTCATAAACCAATGTATGCATCTAGTCCAGCCGACTTAAGAGAATTTTTAAGCTTTTGCATCAGTCGGAAGGCCGGGGAACATCAGTGTCCTCGTTCCTGCACTGGAAAGTCACTCCCGGACCAAGTAGCTGGGGCTGGCCATGGCAACACAGGGATGTCAGCAGCCCACCAGCTTGCCCCACCACCAGCACACCCTCTACACCAGGGAGATCTTTCACTGTCCCTTGACACTAAGCAGAGTTAGGTCCCTGGCTTACTTTTACAAGTTATCCGATACTTCAATAGTTTAAATTCTACTAATCTGCTGGAGTCATTTTTGGCAAGTAGCAGAAACAGTGAATCATCCTACATTATCCCAGAGAGACTTCATAAATAAATCCTCCTATCTGAGGAGAACTTGCTGAAGGCTTTTTATATGAAGGAAACTATTTTGGTCCAGTAAATATGTAACAGTGATTCAGCCCAATAAATGAGCCATTTGCTTTTTCATGCTGATCTTCACTAGAGAACGATAGGGCTGGTACACTGCTGTACACCTCCAGATTTCATTCATTCCCCCCCAGCAACCTACCAAAAGAGAGAGGAAAGCTGAGATAAACTCTTTTCTTCTACAGGTTTTCAACCCAGTCCTATGTATCCCTCATTTTTATTTTAAAAGCCTCCCAAAGCAGAGGTGACTCAGCAGTCATTACCTCAGCCTTCAACATAAAATTAGAGATGTTATAACAATTATGTCAATTAAATTAGCCAGACTTCTTTAGCGATTCTGATTATAACCAGATATTAAATTTCAGACTAATTTGAATTGCAATCATAGCCCATATTTACATCTTAGATGAATGCCAGATAGAAATGTCAATTAATTTGTATATATTGTTTGAAAGACCAATTATGATCGTCAGGCACAGTGCTAGACAGTATCTGTACAAGTGGTAAACAATCTGATTTCTTTTCAAAGGATAAGTTTGCCAATTTCCCTCTTTCTGATGCACTTTGAGATTTTTTTGCTTATTATTTTGAAGGTGGAAAAAAGAAAATATACCTATTTCCACAAAAGGCCTTGATTTTGTTAAGAATGATAAAGAAGCTCTCAAATTCAGTAAGCTTATAATGTGCACTGCTGACGGCATATTAACTCTAATAATTAGTCTTTGTTAGCAAAGTAAGCTATACAAATTTTGCCGAAGTATAAAAGTCATTAAACAATGAGCATCTGTCATACAACAGTGCAATACATCATGCGCAAAATCTCCAGTCCGATCAGCCAACGGTAAAGATCCTCTCCCTCTATCTATGATAGGATTTCTGAGTAATGAATGGGGCTTTCTCTTCAGCATAATCCTTTCCTAATTTAGTGTCGCGATTTTATTATGTAATTCTTCTATTCTGGAACGGAAACAATTTCAAGTCTCTCTTAGCAAAAATAAAAGATTAATAACTCTGTCTCATTGACATGCAAGTTTTGTAAACACTGAATTGCTTTTCTTTCCAGAAGACAATACCAACAAACACTTTCTCTTTGCCATCTAATGTCCTTATATACTTATAGCGGTAAAGAGTATCTATAAAATTGCAGCTGACATGCGAATACCACGTTGGAAGATCTCACGCTTGCTCGGAGCTCGTGGAGAACTAAACAGTCTGTCAAGCCATTTAGCAGCAAATTGGATATCTTATTGTTCTGAACAGGATTGAAACAGGACCTGTATTGTTGTACAGAATTAGGAGCGACAACGCACATTACTCAATTTTAAAAGGAAGAGAAATAAATAACTGGACCTGAAACAAAAAAGGGGGGGGTTACAGTCTCTCACCTAAAAACCTTCCATGAGCAGAGAGGGATTCTTCCCTTATAAATACATCTTTTCTTTTCATATATACAGGTAAGGACAAAATCATGTCTGTGATATTTTTGTACGAAATTCACTGTTGGAGAATAACTGGGTGGAAATATTCTCTCTCTGATGGGAATTCACGGGGATAAAAACTCACTCCTGTAAACCCACAACATGTCACTGATCTCTCCGGTGTGTGCAGTGTATCAGTCACTGGTCAGAAAGATCAAGGATTTACAGACAGGGTGGCAGTTCTGCACAAAATGGGAGGACAGGGGACAACCAACCCTCCACATAACACCCCAAACCACCACCACCAGCAACACTGCCGAAGTCTTCAAAGTTTCCACACATGAAAGTAAATAAGTAAAACAAAAATACTGTCCTAAAATATCACTAGTTCTAAATTTGCGAACTTCATTCCTACTTCTGTCCCCAGTGTCACGCAGATAAGCACCGCTCAGGGTGCGACGTCACCCGGCGGGGCAGCAGCTCCGAGGAACTGGCAGAGCAGGTGACCACAAGCTAAGCAATGACCTGCATATGGATTTCACTGTGCAAACCTCTTTTTCGTGTTTTTTTTACGTAAGTTCAGTTGCGGAGCTTAACATGCATACCAGGAACAGAGTCTTGGATATTGAAAATACTGTTTCGGTACGTGCAGTTTTAATGGGAAAGAAATATATTTTGACAAGGGGACTTGTGAGCGGTATTTTTAGAATTCACATACGCTACACCATCTCAGCCAAAATAGGAAAACAGCAAAATATTTCTAAGCTGAAATATCAGTGTATTTGTACTCCATATTCCTGACTCGTTAAAATCTCAAATTGCTCAGCTTCAATCTTCCACACAGTTAAACAATGCTTTTTTTTGCTTTACGCATTTTCTTATCTGCAATAAAAATGCTTCATTCCATGTTCTTCCTGTATGAGCCGTAAATAACTTTTTCATTAAAAGCAATTTTCTGCTACTACAGAAAATACTGCGGTATCTTTCTGCTCAGCCCTTTTCTTTTTTTAAATAGATCTGGAATATCAGATCAGACCAGTCGGCTATTTGGTTCGATATCCTATCCCTGACAATGGGGACTTATAAATGCTGTAGTGAAGGTTCAGGAAACCACTGTACAATAATCTGCTCTTGTGGAAATGTCTGCATACTACTCATTCATTTACAACTAGTCCTAGCCCCTGGGCACGACAGTTTATATCCATAATCTCCACCACTTACTTTACGTGCTCTAATTGAAACTTCTTTTTGCTGACTTCACCTGAGTGTTATTTCCATTCTGTTCAGTATATATGTTTTCTTGGAATAACTTCACAGAACTCGCAATGTAATTTCAGTGCAGGTTTTGCTGCTTTTTTGTTGAGGTTATACGCACCTCGGTGATCCCTGTGTGATGCTCCCGCTGATCACAACTCTCTCCTCTTTGAACGTGTTCTCAGGACTTGGATGCTCGAATCTAAGGGATGCTCTGGCCAAGACTGTAGGCAAGCAGATGGCACATCTGCCACCAGGCTTAACCAACGGCTGAACTATGTACTACTAATGAGGTCTTGTCACAGACGAACTGCAAAACCGCCCATCAGCCCGTGGCTGGATTAGCTGACCTACCCACAGTTCTTAGATGCGGAGAACACAACTGCTGCTTGTAACATTTCAAACACAATAGTAAGAAATTCAATGACTCCTAGCTCTTGGCCCTTCCCAAAATCATTTTAAACGCTCAACTGTCCAACCATGTATAAAATGGCCTTGAGGCTGTGAAACAATTGATGACATGTAAGTCATATGAGTGAACAATATTGAACGTGATCCTTTAACAGCACGGGGTTCTGTGAATAAGATACACCACTGTTCAGATCAGGTGGAAGGCATACCTCTAGCTTGGAAATGTCCAAAACATATTTTCAAACTTGTACCCAGTGTAAACAGTACACTAAAACAGATTTTCACACACAGACTGTGAAAGTCAGATACACTGAAGCTTCTTCGCATTAAACAAAACAAGGTAATAAAATACCTAGAGAGTGTGACTCTGCTTACTTGTGAACTGAGCCTTTAAAAGCAAGTGAAAACAAATTAGGATAAAACCAAAAATCATAATAATATATTTTACGAACTATTAAAAATGCCAGCCCATGATCCATCCTGTGGCATTGGATACAAAAGAAAATGAAAGGCTTCCACGTAAGGGGAGAATTCAGTGTTTAAGTAAATTTCACCTCACCACTGAAGGCATGTAAATGAAAGTAATTAACCAGATCTCATTACCAAGGTTCACTCTAATTTATAGTATTGCTTTCAGTTTTGACCTGAATCTGTTGAAGATAAAGATCAAAAAAGGAGGTCAAACCGAAAGATTCCAGCCTTTTATCCACAATCTGTTTTTCAGTAAAATTAAAATGGGACAAAAGTGCCATAGATGATGAGAGCCATTACAAGACAGCCCAAGACTCCACTGGCTCAGTCTAAAGTCATATTCCAATCCCAGTTCCTCCCCAAATACAGTATAATCCATCACCAGTTCACTTTGCAACATAAAATGAAGTATGATTCCTCCTCAACAAAATGCCTGAATGTTTTCATTTCAGCTTATGCTTTTTCTATTAGGGCCAGTAACAAAACAACTCTCCAGTGCTTTAAAATTTCACTGTTTTATTCGAGCTTTGATGACAACAACAATGTGTTGGGTTGCTTTTTGCTTAATAAAGTTATAAATCAAGTGTAAATGGATTATAAAAATTTCGCAGTAATTCTGAACCAATTTAACAGATGCTTTTTTACAAAATTGCTTCAACAGATACTATTTCCCCACACAAGGCCAGACCTAAGAACACCACGTTGGGCATTGCACGGGAAGGCAACCAGCACGATGCCCTAGATGTCAAGTACTCCACCACAGTCCAATCCACTTCTCACTATGGCACTCAACTATTGAGTACAAGGAGGCAATACCTCTGCAAGCTCTGCACTACTGTTTATCCTTTCTTAACTCATCACTGCTTTCCTACAAAATACACTCAAAGTTTAGCAAGTCTACATCTCAGTTATTTTGTTATTTCCAAAGGTGATGTCTCACTTTGACACCTGCTATGGAAAGCGAGCGTGCAGCCGCTGCTCGGCAAAGCCTGGGATGGACACTAGAATATCCGCATCAGCCATGCTTTCATACTTCAGTTTTCCTTCTACTCTACCTTTCCTGCTAAAAAAGGCCAAAATCAAAATCACAAGCTCAAAGCCTTTTAATCAGGGAAGAAATAAAAGCCTAGTTCATTCACTCGATTAAACTCAATAGGATTGTCCCCTTACAATCTTGATAGTGACACCTGGAATGAAATTTTGTCTTAGTTTGCTTCAAATCCACAGAAAACCTGAAGTAGATCTTGAGAAATCATCCAACACCAGTGCTGGAAGCCATTATTTTTCATTAGAAATATATATGGAAAAGGGGCTTTTTCTGGTCAGTTCTTGCTTTTTGCATTACTTGTTTCTATCCATTATTTCCACAGCACAGAACGGCAAAAAGTTATCAGAGAGAAACATTGCAGACTTTATAATCCAATGGTAATGGCAGTGATCATCAAGCAAGGAGAGATTTTGCACACAGCAATCTGTGTTTTCGAGTTCAAATGTTCCAGCTCTTATTTGGAATGATTACAGGCTTGTTCTTTATGCAATTATTTGCTCTGTTAGGCCCAAATTTTCGATGGCTTTCTCAGCCATTACAGTCAGCACTTCACTTGAAATAAATCGCAACGTTGCCTAAGTAAGGAACACAGAAATTCCCTCTTAAAGCAGGTGGCATCGGCACACTTTATACATTCAAAACCTGTTTGATGTTACCAGTGATCCAGAAACAGTCAGTGTGAACCTCCGGACTCAATCTTCTCCTTTCAAGCGTGGAAGTGCTTCCATCACATTTTATATCTTTCAACCTTTGCTAAAGGCTTGCCATCCCCTTGAACTCTGTCCTCTCTTTCCATACCTCCTACTTCCAGTACAGTGAACTTGGTTTATACCTTTCCTTTCTCCAAAACACGGGCATTTAACTTTCTGCCCCAAAACTGAACCTTTTCATGCTTCCCCGATACACTCCACTGCATTTCTAACACTTGGTTTTGAGTTAGTCTCTGCCGTGTGACCATGAATCTCATCCAGTGGTCCCCACCTCATGCTCCCCATGCGGACGAGTGATGTGGCTCCAGGATCTCAACCTTGCACCCTCATCCAGCATGTCAGACACAGCCAGCCAGCCTCTGCTGAGCTGGCACATAGCCAGGACCCAAAAGTGCCTCTCCTAGGAGGAGGAAAGAGATCTAGCCCTTTAGCAGTACCACTGAGTCACAGTCCCTTTTGCCGTGACCTGATCCCAGCATGGAACTGCACAGCCTTATGACCTGGAGTCTCTCGCATCAGCCTGCTGAATTCCGAGCATCCAGCTCTCGGGTCTGGAGTGACTTGTGGGAGGAAGCATCCCTCGCTCCCTTCTCCTTTCCTTTTTGGATCTATGTTCAAAAACATGAAAGGCCAGAGCCAGACATGTTCTTGAAAAGCCCTGAATTCAATCCATGGGTTATAAAAGAAAGCCTTTATACCATTATGTACGAAAACAAAAGAAAAAAACACTTGAAAGTATTCCTTCACTTTCCTTGGACAGAGAAAAGTAACTCACTTTGTCCCCAGGCTCCATTCAATTCTGTCAGATAGGCACTTTCTGAAAACACAGCCACCCCATACCACACACGAACTACTGACAGAATAGGCTGTACTTACGAAAGGAAAAACAAAGAAAAAACTTATTCCTGTTTTTTAGTGGGTTTTGAAATCCGTCAGGCATTTTAGCTTGCAGACTCAGGTTTAAACCTGAATATCCAAACAGAAGTACGGCCCTAAAATTGGAGAGACCCTTGTGCAGCTGGCCACTGGATGAATGTGAAGAAAGGAAAACACTCGAACCCGAAGTCTGCTTCTCTGACAACAAATCCCTTATTATTTCTTTGCAAACTAACCTCCGATTGGGTCCTGCCTAGCACGTTAAGCAGCACACGCTGCATCTGCCAGCTCCAGTCAAATTAACACAGAGCCCCATGACAGTGACTAAGAGCAAGCATGGAAACTGGCCTGAATACAGAAGTGCTCGCAGTTTTTAAAGAAAGGGATAATGGGTAATTTGTAGGAGTTAGTTGTCAAATTATATATTTAATTTTTTTTGTATGCAAGCTAATAATAGGCTTAAGCCTGTAACTTGCACTTGGAATAATGATTAAAGTAGCAAGCTTCAGCAGATTTTGTCTGTAGGACTCTCTCAGCTGAACTTCAACCACAGTCACAGCAAATCCTAAGAAATATCTTCAGAGTGGGTAAATATGAATCACCGCTTCTTTAAAGTGAGAAGGATAATGCAGATTGGCAACAGTTTTTAAGATGTTTTTTTAAAGAGCTAAAACCTGTCATGATATAAAATCACCTCTGACCCACAGGAAGTCACCGGCACAGCCACTGATTAAAAGAATCTCATAAAACACATCCAGTGTTGTTACATCCTTAACTCTGAACGATTTTTCACCATTTTAGATGATAAAATGTACTGCAGTTTAAATCCCCTTAAGTTGTACAAATAATTTTTGAAAGTGTCTAAAAACATAAAGATCTACTTAATCTTTTTAGTGATCAACACCGCTACATTACACAGAAGACAATGCAGTAGATTTATTAAAGAAATTAATACAGAGCTATTTGAGAGTCTGAAATGGTGACCTGCTTGGATTAATCTAAAAAGGAAATTAATATTAAGGGGTGATGTGGCAAGCTGAGGACTGGTCAGGTAGTAAAAATTAACATCCTTAAAGAAAACAATGAATAAGTAATTTTCACTTTCATAAAACCTTGATTGATAAAGCACAGTCTGAACATTGAAACCATGTGGTGAAAGAGGCAAAAATTCAATCCTGACCCCAATTTGAGCCTTGTCCACACATCAAATTTGCATCATGGTAATAGGATCGGTTTAAGAAGAGCAAGCAACAGTGAATACACTGAAATTATTTCAGGAGATCTTTATAGAAAATTACCTTATCCTGTACTCTTCCAGCAATTCCGTGACCATGCAAGAGTATTTTTGCCTGTTTTAAAGATATTGGGGTTTAACATCATTTACAAGTAAGGCTCATGTTCTGTCAGAGCTGTATAGAACCGGGGTGCTGCGTACTGGGGCTCCCAGCCACCTCCATCTGTCTTTCACCCGCTTCAAGTACAGTGGATGGTCACAGGGACTAGCTGATTTTTTTCAATGGTTTTTCCATAAACACAGTATTCAAAGCACATGAGAAAAGGAAACTTAAAGAGAAACAACCACAGTGGATAACAAAAGTTTCCTCTAAAAAGAATCCTCTTCCAGAGGCAACAACCAGGCTTTGGACAAATGCTATCATCAGATTAAGCTTTGGTTACTTTGCATAAACAAATCTATTCATCACAAAGAATCAACCCCATAATACTTAGCATTAGAAACAAAGTGTGAATCTTAGTGTGGAACTAAGTCATTATCTCTTTCAAAACACTTTTCATTCAGTAAAATACCCGCTGCCATTATAAATTGCTAAAGTGGAAAAAGGAGTCAGAAACAAAGGCACACAATTTTTACAGTTTTTCGTTTTGTTGCTGTTCTGTACCAACATTTTCAGTCTGCAACCAAAAGAATAATTTATGTCAGAGGAAAAGAAAATAGTAAGAAGAAAAACAAATTAGGCCTCTGTTCTTTAAAGACAACTTCAATATTTAATTCTTATATGCAATGAACACATTTTAGACCATTGCAACAATATCCCTACTTAAGTGATTTATTTTAACTAAATGAAAAGGTTAATTATAAGGCTTGGATAATTATGCAAAATGAAAAATATACAAAATCTCATAATGAATCGTTAAGATGACATCTTTTGTGCAGACTAAGAAATGAACCTTGTTGTTTACATCTTACAAACACGTATGTGTTTATGAGATTGTGCCAAAAAGAAGTCCATGATTATAGAAGTAAGGAACTACTAACATTAGTTAGAGACTACTTTATACACATCAGAAAGAAAAAATGAGTATAAACTAACTTCATCCCTCAAGCATAGAGGTTACTTCAAGGACATTAAACATGAGAGAAGTGCATGTTTTCATCAGAAACTCGCTCAGTAAAGTGCGTTCATTCTATCATACGTGGAATCAAACTTAGGACTACTTGACACCATTATGAATCAAGAAGCTGGCGTATTCCCAACTGCAACATTTTTCATCTCTATCTGAAAAACAAAGGCAAGCAAACGAGGCGGGTAACTCAAACCCTTGACATAAATGGGTATTTGTCTTTACTTATTCATGAGCTCACTTTTGTTTACTGTCCTGATTTGAGGTAAAACAGGACCAATTTTTTTTAGTAACTTTACTTTTTAGCTATGCCTCCTCTAACTACTGAAATTCACAGCATATTGTGCAGACGCTGTTCTCTCTCAGAGTGCTAAGACCTATGTTTATAGGCGATGCCCAGGCATGGTATGGGGAGAGGCTCCTGCTTATACTCATTGCTGTAACCCCCAGGGGCAGCTGACTTTGTTATTGGCCCCGTTGGAGGGTCAGAAGTGGAAAAGTGTAGAGGGGTCCCACCTGCGGGGAGGAGAGGACAGGACAGGTGACCCAAAACTGACCAACGGGGCATTCCCATCTGCCTCATGCTCAGCATAAAAGCTGAGGAATCAAAGGGTCAGCCTCTTTCTTCAATGGCCAATGTCCAAGGAGTCCTCCGTCTGTTCATCTGCCTTTGATCCCAATCCTGAATCCAGATTCGGAATCCAGTTCCCATCTGTCATTGAGTCAGCCTGGGACTTGCCCCAGTGCCAACTTCTGACGTGACTGTCATCCTGGGAGCTTGATATGGTTTTGTATAAATTTCATTATTTTCTTTTTATTTTATTATTAATATTTCATTACAATAGTTTAGTTCCTTCTAAATTCATACGTCTCTTTCCTCTCTCCTGCCTCTCTCTTTGAAGAGAGGTGGGGGAGCATCTGTCAGTCACCCAGTGGCCCGTTCGGCCCAAACCGTGACATTTACCTTGCCATGTGTATCGTCTCTCCCAAATGGAGACAGTCCCAAACACGGCTAGTCCAGCCACACTGATTCCAGTGGGACTTCTTCCAGTTTGTTAAAGCACAGGACTCAGATACTGCGGGGTCAGAGAAAAGCAGCTCAGGACTCGGAAAAGAGCAGCTTTGCTTTGGCCATACACCACAGAACACTGCCTCTCCACCTGCTACAGACGATGCTCAGCCTAAGGACATCCATAAGAAATTCCAGTCTCCAGGTCTGGAACCACAGTGAGCCAAATGGCTACAACTGGCCTATGAAGAAAGACTGACTTATGCAGGAAACAAAGAAGGGATCACAGAATCACGGAATGGTTAGAGTTGGAGGGGACCTTAAAGATCGCCTAGTTCCAATCCCCTCTGCCATGGGCAGGGACCCCTCCCACTAGACCACGTAGCTCAAAGTTCCATCCAGCCTGGCTTTGAACACCTCCAGGGATGGGGCATCCACAGCTTCTCTGGGCAACCTGTTCCAGTGTTTCACCACCCTCAGATTAAAGAATTTCTTCCTAATATCTAATCTGAATCTACCCTCTTCCAGTTTAAAACCGTTACCTCCCCATCCTATCCCTACACTCCCAGATAAAGAGTCCCTCCCCATTTTTCCTGTAGGCGCCCTTCAGATTCTGGAAGGGGCTATAAGGCCTCCCCGGAGCCTTCTCTTCTCCAGGCTGAACAACCCCAACTCTCTCAGCCTGTCCTCATAGGAGAGGTGCTCCAGCCCTCTGATCATCTTCATGGCCCTCCTCTGGACCCGCTCCAACAGGTCCATGTCCTTCTTATGTTGGAGGCTCACGGCAGTTTAAAACACACAGCCCTCCAAGCTACAGTGACGTTGTTCGTTAGAATATACCTACAGCTGTCATCGTTAACACAATTTCACACTGTCTCTAATCACATTTTAATTTTAAAATAACACATTTCCAATGGTGCGTTTCTATTCCTTCCCATTTTACATGGGATTTGCATTTCTTAGAAGCAAGTGGTTTCTCTGGGCTCTCACACTTCATTTGAGTCATACATTAAAACCTGCTCTGCTGTTAAACAGTCGTTACTTCTTAATAAGATCCAACAAGAACCAGAAATGCAAACGCACCAAAATAAAAAGGGTAGGTTTGCGTCTAATTTGATGCAGACATAAAATAATGAGCAAATATAAATGCGTCAAAAAGTAGCATTGAAAGCCACTTCTCTTCCAAGTCCTAGCTCTTATTTTGCTGCACTTGATTGCCTAGAAACTACGATAAATGAAGCTCTGTGAATACAATACCTAGGAAAATTATTGCAGCCCAGAACAGGTCATTTGCATTCTATATTTAGCATGTATGCGTATGTTAGCGCTGACATGAAGAGCTATTAGAAGTGCCTAAAAGCATCTCAACCTGAGCTTTTGCAAGTAGGTTTTTCATGGTAAACACAAGATGAAATATGTAATACTTGAAGTTTATATTTTGGAGGGGCTTACACCTCAGACTGTTCATCACAGCTTATCACAAGTGCACTACAGGTTTTATCTTAGCCAGGAGATGGAAATATCTTGAAGCTACCAGCTTCAGAGAAATGCATGAATAACTATTTGTTTGTATTTAAGGAACAAATGGAGATATATTCCTAGGCTGGTAGATTAAAAATGCAAGATTAGAACTTGTCTCTCCTCCCTCTAGAGTGGGGAACACAAGACGACTCGCTAAGGGACAGATAAATCAGTATCACTTTTAGGAGGAAAGCGCCAAGCTTACACTGGTAAGGAAGAAGCTAAAAAATAAATGTAATTAAGTCTACACAGTGTCTTTTTCTCCTAGCACGCACCGAAGGTACTGAATTGCCACAAACTTGGGAAGATGCTTGCTTTCCGTGGCAGGCGGGAGGAGGCCTGCCACGTTTCTTCTCCTTGCCACATCTCAGATGAAGTGGGGAGGACAGCCTGTGACTCCAACCCTGTACTGGGCTTCCCAAGAACCGGCACTGCAGAGATGGAGGTTAGGAGGCAGTATCTTGGCAGTAGTACAGTTTGTCATCCCCTGAGAAAAGCACCCTTCCCTTAAGAAATTTACAGTTGGGATGAAACTGCCTCACACCAAAATAGCATGGTCTCTTAACACAAGAAAAAAATCCTGTGTTGTATTAACAATCACCTTAAAACCGGTTCTGAAAGAAGAGCTGATGCGTATTCTCAGCTGAAAGAAATACCAAGACGTGAGCCTACATCATTATCATCGTACTAGTTTCTTCAACTGTGTTTCGGGCATTCAGGAGAATGCAGAGAAGTGGCACAACACTGTTTGGAGGGCAGAGCCCAGCAGAGCAAGCTGCCGACGCTGCAGCCTGGTCCCCTGCCATGCCTCGGAGGGCATGAATCAGAGCAGCATCTCACCGGCAAAGCGCCAGCGGAGCCCCCCAGCCGCAGCAAGCCTCCCCGTGCAGGCAGAGCCCCGGCTAACCGTGCTGGGGAAGCACCACAGACACCCCACCAACAGGGATGATGTCCAGAAGGGCCTAATGTTTTACGAGCTCAATCAGCACAGCAGATCAATGAGGCCTGCCTTTCCAAGCCATTCGTAAAATTAAACCTAATGTGGTGTCAGGTACATAAAGAAAACAAACAAGAGAGGAAAAACAAAAACTCAAAACATTTTCCCCCGATCTCTTGAGCTAAAATAATCCAAAATACCGCGTAGAGCAGACATGCTGTGAACTGAATTTAGGCAGGCATTGCTGAGATTCAGGATGATGCTATTCTTTCAGTAGACTCTCCAACAAAAATATGATGTCTTTTTCTCATTAGGTAACCAATTTGCGTTGCTATTAGCTAGGCGCACATTTCAGAAAACTTCGCTTCACATTTCAAATGCATACATCCTGCCAAAATGTATTTGAAGTGTAGGTGTAAGGAGACAAAAATACAGCCTTTTTATTTTTGAAAAGAAAGAAAAGATGAAAATACGACTTAAACTCTGGAACATAATTAATCAGGTTCATAAAAAAGGTGAACAAATACAATATAACCAGTTCTCCACAGAAATCGATTTCATTTTATAAAAAAAAAATCACTGCCAGATTTGTTCTTCCCATTTGCCTTCAGATTTGCTACCAGTTATGGCTCCTAAAACTAATGAAATGAGGAGGAAAAGGAAACATTGCCATCTTACTACTTTTTATGGAAGAAGTAACACACACCATCAATCAATATCCTCTCAAAGAAGCCCCAAGGAGCTTTCAATCCTTTATCAGTGTGGTTTGAGAGTGTCCCATTGACGCTGCAAGAAGTGTCTCTTCTGAGTGCACAAGGTACCTGGACCGCAGTAGTCCTTTAAACAGTAGAGATGACCACGCTTCTGTCAATATGTTTTTTGCTACAGAGTTGTGATCTGGGGTTCCTCTTGTGCTACCCAGTGGAGAGCATAGCTGCTGTCAATTTAAAGACTTTTTCTGGACTAGGACTGACAGCTTTCTAAGGGCAGTAAGTAGAAATACATAAATGTTTGTGACCGATGTCTGATTTAGAGTAACTGAAACTGTCTTACTGCATCCATAGAAGAGGCAAAGCAACAGCTGAATCACCTTGTTTCCACCCAGTCCAACCACTTGGATTATATGATTCAGAAACCATGCTTTTTCAGGCTTTTGATTTCTGCTAACTGGAAAGGTTTACTACAGTAACACACATCATGATACAGATCCTAACAACTTGACAAAGAAATATGCATTTGACATTGCCCACATCTTACTTCAGTCACTCTGCCTTCACCTAGAACATCTCGATGTGAATGTATGAGCACCTATAAAGTACGGACAAGAACCTTTCCACTCTGACAGGCAAAGCTTCAATTTAAAATTTCCATAAGGAGTTTCTTACTGCACTGTGATCCTGAATAAACATTCTACTACTAACTTCAGAAAGCATCATAAATACTTTACCAATGAACTAGTTACCAAATCTTCACCACCACAGTATCTGAAAAGAGTAGTCATTAGCGGAATTTCTACTTGCAATATTATACTGAGCTAGCAAATGGAAAAAAAATACCACAAACAAAACAAGCCCTGCTCCTGAAGGAAGTCTACAGCTCAGGCAAGAACTAAGAACATGTTTATGAAGACTGACTGTCCATGTACCTTTCCAGGAAAGTAATCTTTTTTATGAAATATGTGATTTCTGTTTATGCTGTACATTCAATGAGGATGGAGGATGTCAGCTTCAGAAAGAAATGGTAGATTAGAATGTACAGCAAGAGAAATCCAAGAGCTCATTCTGCCTATCTGGTTTGATTTGCTTTGAGTTCCTAAGATACGGGGCATTTTGTCATTCTGAAGTTATTTTTCAGTAGAAGCCATGTACATTTTCCATAGGAAAAAAAAAAAAAAAACCAAAAACAAAAATAAGAAAAAAAATTCTATCATGTACTTAATGACTAATTAAGGTAACAAACTGAAGGAATTTTCACACATCATTGGGCTAAGGACCTTTTACAAAATAATCCCTGAAAGTTTCCTTTGGAATCATTACAGAATTGTATTATCCTTTTAGAAAGGCTGTAACTGGGCATCTGTATGTAACTGGTAACAGCTTCAATGCCTGTTGGTAAATAATGGACTACCAGTTTTTTTCCTAACTACTACAGCCATATCACCCTTATTATTAGCTACACACACCGTTCTGGCTTGGAGTACTTCTATATTCTCCAGTGACACTCAGACATCCAGAGACTGAACCCCCATTAGCACAGTTGCTGTTGCTGGGAATGCCAGTTCTGAACAGTACTACCCAAATGGCATTAAGACTTGACTTATCTCTCGCGGTTTAATATTTACTCTCAGGTGAGAAGAAAATGGATGGAATTTCAAATAAAATATTAGGACAGCACCACTGAGCTGCAGACACTGCAATTCTATATACATACTAACAGCACTGTACGTATCTGGAAAAAGACTGTATGTTCTCAAGCCTTCCCCTCCTGTTCTGCATAAATGTAAAATATCTATGGAATTCTAAAACTTTGTAGTTTACTTATTTTAAGACAAGTGAATTCAAAGTCTAATCTTATGTTTCAAGTAAGATTTTTTTGGAGGCAGAAAACTAGAATTGCATAGTAAGCTAATTCTTCACTATGCAATGTACAGCAGAAGGTAAAAAAAGGAGGTAAACTGCTCTGCAAGCCTATTCTCTGCTCTCTTTATTCCAGCACCGCTACCCTGTCTGTATAGCCCATTACACAGTGTTTTACTCCCATATACAGTAGGGTAGACTGGGAGTTCGTCAAGCCACAGACCGGAACTCCGAAACTAACTATGAAGGCAGTGCAAACCGTGGAGAGTGGTGGAAAGCGAATGCAAAAGGCATGGAGGATCACCACCTGCTACTGTTACTGTACGTTTTCAGAGAGCAAGACCAAACACCTCTCGGAAGTAAGAGCTGCAGACAACTCAAGAAGGGATGCAAGATATGGATCCACTAGGAGAGAGGCATCTTTGTATCCCCATGACTGCAGAAACCAGCTCTACAGAGAAGCTGGAATTTCAGATACTCTCTTTTGTTTAACCAATAACAAACACGATTTATTATTTAATCAATAAAGAACACTATCTGCGGGGTAAGATAAAGCCCAAGTAATCAGTAGACAGGATTCCTGCATTTCTTTTTCCGTCACATGTAAAGGCAACTTTGTCTCATGCATGACCAAATTGCATGTGAAGACAGATAGCTCTGGTTCTGCACTCAGTGACAGGGGTCAAGCATGGACAAATAACGTGCTATCATGCCCACTGACTTTCAGAGGTTTCTCTCTTGGTTTGTTCATAAGGCTATGTCCACCAATGAAGCAGACACACGCATTTCCCTACAACAGAGAGCACTGCAAGAGCGCACACCGGTAACAACGCTACGGGAACTGGGCCAGGTTAATAAAGTGCTTAATTCTGAACTGGACCAAATGATATTTTGCAGGAGATACTCTACAGGTTACCAGGTTTTTGTTATGTTCAAATTCAAGTATCTGTTATACTCTTTGTAATCACACACTAGAGTCATTTGTTTGCTTGAGTGCACAAACAGCAAAGCTGTTAACCAAATTAAGAAGTAGTAAAACAGTATAAAAGGCAATAGGAAGAATATAAGAAGAGAGTATTTTTACTATCTCTGAATTACAAATGCAACCTGTTGGTTTTTACCATAAACAAAAATTAAATTCAGCCTGGAATCTACCCTTTATTTATTGGTTGATGTCTCGCTTTATTCACAAAAGGTAACATGCTTAAGCAAACGGAGTATGCTTTTGCAGTCATCAGAGATAACCAAATTAGCTATTGGGCGGTCGCTTCAAGGCACTAGTCTCTGTAACTTAAACTTACATACAAATTTTGCTGAATGAGTTAAGTTTCATTACTAAACCACAGTAACACCACAGACAAACCCAAGGCCACAAAGATGAGGCAATTGGGAATTGCCATGTATTTCCTAAACGCAAGGCAGAGGATTCTTACGGCAAGCTTAAAATTAACTAAAATAGTGCCAGTGTCACCCATCTTATTTGTAGAGAACAGCCTCTTAAGAAAAGAAATCATGTTATGTCCTTTGCTCTTTTGTGAAAACACTAAGGTGGGAAAATGAAGCACAAACCTGAAGACGGCTTCACCAGTAATAATACTTCTAAGCACCAAAATGCAACTCCCAGAGCTTTCATTCTGTCAGATAGTAAGTCAATATTAAACATTACCACTTATCTCTGTAGGAAATGCAAGAGTAAACTAGAAACTCAGGTTCAGTCTGAAAATAAGAAAAGGAATCACATAGAGAGCAATAATTAAAATGCCTGATTTCTCCTTACAGTATAAAGAGACATCAAAGCTGAGATACATGAAGAGTTAGGAGGAAAATTAAGCCCCATGATAAAGATAAGATATTCCCACGCCTCCAGTAAACAACTGACCCATTTCCTACCCAAGACCCTCATATACCGAGCTCTTCCTCTCTTATCGAGGGACAAGTCACAGCATCCCTGCAAACCCCTGGCAACGCTGCCGAGGGCCGGAGCGGTACCCTCATTCCATTCTGCACACAAGGAATTCAGTCTCAGAGCTGTCTGCAACAGAAACGCAACGCGAGGCTTCTCCAGCCTCGGCTAACTTACTGTGCAGGGAAACCCCTTCCTGGTAAACGAGACCTGTTACAACAACACACAAAGTTTCCTGCATCGTGTTCGGGTTAAGATCTCTCGGCAATGCACGTCACTTCAGTTTCCAATTCAACCCCTTTGCCAGGACAGATTTATTTCTTAGCTAACACCAATTAACTCAGTTAAAACAGAATTAATCCATTATTGGGGAGGGATAAAAAGAAAACAAAATACCCTCAAGCGTTTTATTCTGGGATGAAGTCTTACAAGGCGAAAACGCAGGATGCACCAGAGCGTGACAGCATCAACATAAGCCATGGCATATTGGTTTAGAAAGACGGGTTATGATAATTGCTTTTATACAGACACTTTGGCATAATACTATTTGAGATTAATGAATAGAGATAAGATTTGACAGTATCAGTTCCACCTGTTGCCCCGCCGTGGCTCAAACACACATTTAGAAGAAGCGGCCTCTGTAGCGAGCACTGAGGGTAAAACGGACCCCCACAGTCCTAAACCTGCCAGAAACTAGATGCGGATGGAAAATTGATCTTCTGTCCTTCATCTGTTTGACTGAAGGTAGAAATTGACTTCCTGCAAGTTATTAATTAAACTTACCGAGCAAAAATTAATCCTTTGTGTGTGGCTATCACATTATCTTTCATTATTCAGAAGACTGAAATCATACCGTTCTAACTCACTTTACCTTCATTTCCTCAGCTCTGGAAGAGGGAGTACTGAAGTGCTACCCATATCAGGCTAAGCCATTAACAGTGGCATCAATTATTGCTACTATTCTTGCTTCTGGGTTAATTCCTCTCAGACTTAAGGTCCAGCTAGCTTAAAAGCAGCCATTCATTAAAGAAATTCAGACAAAGCAAAAGGGACTTCATTCACGAGGTAAATACAAACGAAGCACAGACCAGCATTTGGACCACGTCATCTGTAATGAATGAAACAGCAGAAGGAGCTTCAAAAATAGGAGTGCAATAGATGACCGCTAAGGACTCATCCTGGCAGCAGTTGTTGACCGCGTTGGAAAATGCCAAGTTCATCTTGCTGCCTCCACCCTGGATGCGGCCGGGGTAGCTGCCGTCGCAGAGGGAAGTGTGTGGCCGACCACTGGTACCAAACCTGGGTCGGAGGGGGAGGCCTAGGCTGGAGCCGCTGCTCCAAAAGCCCTATCCCAACAAGAGGTGTTCACAGCCCACGACATTTGTACGGTGCAGAAGGATGGGAAAGTCACCACCACAGACTCAAAGAGACATCTAGAAAAAAATGGCCAAGTTTTTCAGAGATGAAAATCATAACCAGTCCATCCTACACTACCTATGAAAATATTCTCAAGTATCACAAGCAACACTAGCTTAAAACCACCTCTCAAGCAGATAATTACACTCGATACTACCAGCCACTGAAAATGGCTCTCTTGCTTGGGCATGAGAGACAACTCGGTATTACAATTTCAGTAAAACGAATGCTCTCCCTGGACATTTCCAAGTGGCCAAAGACTCTATGGGCTCAGCTCTGCTCCATATTTCATGAGGAACAAAATATCTGAGAGCAGATTTTCACATATTCCCCATTTGTCCATACACAGCTTCACACATGCACCCTACAAATAATGGCGTGCCAATCATTCATGCTTGCAAACACATTTCTTTTCTGCTGGAACAGGCAGGCTACACGCAGCTACCTTTTCTGTGCATTGGTGAGTGTATAGAAAATTTAACACCATAAAAACATATCCTTCAGATTAGAAAACAGACTGCAATATAGCAAAAACTGAATTGGCCGATTATCTCAATATGTGGTTTTAATTACCTCTAACTCATGGCAGTCTGTTCATTTCCATCTTTCAGATGAGACCTGAAATATCCATACCCTGTGTGCCTGCCTTGGACAAAGAAGATAGCTTGGGGCTTTTTGGAAAAAAAACAGATTCCTGCCTCGTTTTCCTTGGCTGCTACAGTCCTCTGAGGTGGCTGCAATTCAGCAAAGCAATAGGCTCACAGCCTGGGAATCAGGATGGAAATTGTTGTATGAATGCAAATATTGTTCCAGATCTTTTCTTGAAGTATTAGCAAAAAAACCCACAGAAACCTACCAAAAAGCACCTGCCTATTCACCAACCCTTAAAAATGAAATGAGGTTCTAATTAAGGACCAATAAGTCACCAAACAAAAGAAAATCTGGCAACAGTAGCCAAAGAAACCTATTTCCTCTTTTGATGAAATAGATCAAATGACTACGTTACAATTTAAAACAAAGTTATCTAAAAAGGAAGCAAAGGAGTAAAGGGAAGACAGTAGAATTTAAAATGTGTTTGGGGAGAGTCAAGAGAAAAGTGGAGAAAATGGAAGACAAGCTATAAGGCCCTAGCCACAGGAGATGATTAGAGTTTATTATTGACTGAAATCCCAGTTTGTTTTAACAAAAACGCGTAATTACAGTCTGAATGTGTCTGGCTCTTTGTAGGGCATCCAGAGAGGATTAATCTTCTGCCCCCTCCGCTTTTCACACAGTAGCCACAATCTGGCCCTTCAAGTCTGACCACCGCAACACACCAATCCATTTTTATGGGAAGTGGCAGCTTCAAAATTACATTTCATGGCATCTTTTTACTTCAAATACAACAAACAGTCCTTTAGCTACGCCATGCTTATAAGAACACCAATTCTGAAGCACCAGGTTTAAATACTAAATGTCAGACACCATTGGTTTTAGGCACGTGAATTAAATGTTTTAATTTCCTGGTAAGACACCATTGCAGCTTACAGCCAAAGCACAGGATAGAACCTGTGTATCTGAAATCCCATCATTTTAACCAAGTTGTCACTTCATGCTACAGGTAATCAGCTGCCTCAAATGTATCCTAACTATCTATCGCATTTGCAGAAACCTGAATCCTTCGCCTTCACTTGTTCTCACCAGAACACCCTCCCAAGCCGCAAGCCCGGGATGAGGACAGGTGCAAAGTAAGCCCATTACTTAAGAAAGGAAAATCACTTCTAATTACCAGCTTGCAGACTTAGCTGCAGAAATGCATCGGCCTGTAATTTTGATCTTTGCCTGAAGATACGCTTGGCACCACGGCAGTCTTTAGCAACACCGGGCTGGTTTCGACTGGAGGGTGGCAGGAGGCTGACACCAGCGGGGTTTCGCAAGCGGGGAGAGCAGAACAGGCTCCAGCTCAGCCTCAGCCCCGCAGAGAGCTCTGCCCGGCAGCGAGAGGTGCCCGCACCTATGGAAACGTTTAAACCACCTGAAGATCTGCCCAATAAAATCCGCTCCAATTCAGCGGAAATAAATCTTGAATTCGGTACTAAAAGCGAACTCTTATTTCCTCCCTACTGGGACAAGGATTTGTGCATTGTTTCATCTGAACTGGTTAGCCACACACCAGGAGGTAACACTAGAGAAGGCAGAGGGAAAAAAAGGTACAAGAAACAATGAACAGTTCTAAATAAATCAGTGTGGTTTCACAAAACACCAGCAGCCAGTGAGAGGATTCAGAGGGTAAAAGCAGCAGGTGAGGTCCTGGGCTCCAGGCTCAGCTTTACCCTAACTCGGTTCTGCCCTTATGTTTTGACTAAAAGGTTGTTTTCAAAGGATGAGCACGTTCCCAGCACGTTATTAAACTCTCTGCCATCGTTTTCATGAAAAAAGTGCACAAATGATGATCCTACAATTCTGTTTCTTTGTAGTAAGTCTATTATAGACATAGTTTCTTCATATTAAATATTGGCAGGGCAGTTCTAAAACAATCAGTAGCCAAACATTGTACTTAACATCTGCCATTTTAATAACTATCTCTACTTCTACTGAACAGGCTATTTGATTTAATAGACAGTTGTAAAATTCTAACAAATCTTGTGACTGGCATCCATCTCTCTATTTTATCTCATTTTAGGTTCCTTATTTAATATAATTTTGTAGAAATGGTAGCTTTAGTTTTCAAAAAAAAACCAAAAGAGTGTTTGAACTTGAAAAATATAAGATATACACCCCACAGTTTCAAGACAAGATAACAAGCTCCTCCATTCACGACTGTAACTGACTGTTCCTATTCTGCGGGACACTTCCACAGCTAACCACCCACCCTCTCCTCTTTTTAAATAAGGCTGCAGCTGGTCTCCGAGAGGTTCTAAATTAAGGAAGGAATGCAATACAAAGTGCATGAACATGAATTCAGATCTCTCCACACCCACTGAAACACATCTCCAGAGAAACAAAAGGACAGTACAGCACAGGATGGAGGAATCAGCACTTGCGCTATGTGATACTAATCTTACAAAGCAATTGCTAAATGTGTTTCAGGAGTTAATTAGTCCACCTCGACAACTCTTAATCATCTTTCAATGGCATGAAACCTGGAATAATAAATAATACATACTCTAAATTACAGCTTGTGTTCTTTCATAGAGCAATAAGGTATTATAAAAATTCAAGGGAATACAGAGCTGGAGATTGCAAACGATGTTTATAAAGATATTTGTAATTAACATGAAATAAGGATAAACAAAAAGAAGATAAGAGAAAACAGTCTTTCAAAAGACTGTGGTCTCAAAGAGAAGAAAAGTGGAACAATGTTCAGGAATAGACAATATTTACCTTAGAATATCTTTGCATGTTGGAAGTTAAAGATCAGATCAATGCATGTCCTACTCCACTGAAGGCCAAAGCCAGCAACCAACATCCAGTTTCTCTACTATTTGTGTGCTCTGTTTTTTATTTCTCAACTCCAGGAGTAAAACAAAGCCTCCTCAAAGTGAAGTGAAAAGGCTTTGCGCCTCCTGTGCATACTTTCACATATACAACAGACTCTTCTGGGTTTCTCACACTTCCATTCCAGCCAGACGCAGAACACAGACAAGTACATAGTCTTAACGTGATGGAAGGTGGAGCAAAGTACTTTATTAGCCACTTATCAACCGATCCATACATTAACCTCACAGGCTGAGCCTATGATCCCATTTACCCCCCTCGGGTGCTAACCTCCCTTTCACTTCCATCTTGCATTCATCATAGGCTTCCGTTTCTCAACCCCTCCTCCTCCTCCTCCTCCTCCTGCTGTTAAGGTGTCCCCTGTTTCACTAGCAGCCTGTGTTTTTGCACTCATGGTTAGCCATGGCTCCGCGATGACTTCCCACCTCAGCCGCTCCTACGGCTCACCCTGTCCTGCAGGGACACTCTCGTCACAGAGCTGTGCTGCTAACGGGATCAAGGACTGGTCCAGCTACAAAACGCTTCTGCAAACTTTTCAAGGCAGATCAATGCGCCGGCGTAGAGAGACAGGGATGGCGCAGCAGCGAGTGCTTGGGAAAAGGCAACAGCAAGAATCCCTGCAGAAAGCGAGCCTGCCACCAAACTGCAGCCTTAAGCCTTAAGGTCTCTCGCCCACTCCCACCCTTCCAGTGCTCCCCCCGTGACCGTCACCCCCACCTGGAAGCATGGGCAGATCGTCCACAAGTTCCTCATCCTCCATGGCCTCAACATGTTTCACCCAGCTCCTTCCCAGCAGCGACATGCGCAGGGCACCTCAGCTCAAATCTCTGCCCCAAGAACTCCCATTGAAACGCTGCGGCTTAAATACCAGATTTTAAAGCTTTTTAACTCCTACATTTTGTTCATTAGAGAGATGGAAGCGAATATATACTTAGATGAAATCTGGATAGGAATAGTCTCAAGTTCTTCAAACTAGCACATATCCAAATCATCATTTATTTCTGTGCATATATAAACTGATAAATGATGAAGGATGAGAAGAATGTGGTCATATTTTTAAAATTTCTATTAAAAAATGACCTAGTGAAAAATTCCCAACTTAGTAAGCCATTATACAGTCTGACTCAATAATTTTGAGCTATATGGATGTAATGATATTACTTGGAGCTAAAACTAACTGGTATGTTATTATGTATTTACAGAAAATAAAGGAACTAGAAATCTAGTAGTACAGGTTAATCAAACTGTCAACAGACCTTCTTTGCTGCATAGCATAATCCACGCAGCAATCTCAGAATACATTATAGAGCATTTTATAACCCAAATAAACTTAGTAAGTTTTATTTTATAAATAAAACACTGTCACCTCTAAGGCACTACAATATTACTTTCAAAGACAAGGGAGAAGAAAAAAGCCTCAATCAGAGTTGGAATTTTGATGTGGGATGCTGCTGCACGTGCTCAAATGCTGTCAGAGTTTGGAGAGATCCCAGATATTAACAGCAAAGCCCAGAGCCCCTTCTGTGAGATGAGACGAGCAGGACCTCAGCTAAAAATTCACTGTTTACACCCACATCCTAAATGCCAACCTGCTCCAGATCACCGCTGTGCCTCAACGCACAGGCAATGGGGCCAGCCAGACCTGGGTGGAAATTTCAAAAGCTCATTTCATTTGCTTTTTCTGATGAAGTTATATAGAAAAACTCAAATTCCATTCAGAACAGAGGGAGCGGGAACATCACTGGGCTCAACATGTCCTATACCAGAATTTACAGCTGAGTAAGAAAGTGCGAAATTGAAAGATCCTGGTGTCAAAAGTTGTCAAAAAAGCCTTGACCTGCTCTGAGGCATTTCAAAGATGTACAGGTCTTTGCAACCATTACAGCTCTGACTTATTCACACACATAACTTCAAGTGAAATGGGGTCTGAGGAGAGAAGCCAGTAGTCTCTAAACAGGTGGTTTCAAGTATCTTGCTGCAGACTATGGGGGCTGCTTCTATAACCTCTCCAGTCTCGTTCACACCGCTTAACGACAAAACTGCGACGCTAAGCACTGCATGGGCCATGAATCATAGTGTGGTAGCAGTTACTCAAACAGAAAATGCATGACATACTGATTCAACATGCTGAACGGGGTAGATCCCTGTCCTATAAGGTAACTTAAATTATTAGTTTAAATTAAACTTTACCCTCAAGGCAGTGGGCTTGCATTCAAATTGCATTTAATAACACAGGCCCTGGTTCAAGTGCCACTGAAATCAGCGGAAAGATTCAGAAGCGCTTCCAAAGGCTTCGGATTGAGCTCAGGAACGCAGGGTCCCGTGTGAGACCACTCATCACCCACCGGCACTCTGCGGGGAAGGAGAGCAGAAAGAAGGGACCCCAAAGGACTCCAGTCACACAGCGTGGCTCCAGGCCCCAGCAAATACCCACCCAGGCTACAGAACACCCAGTACCTGACCTCTCTCTTCTCTGTTGAACAGGTATGTATTTCTGCACTCCTTACTTGGAATTACTAAGAACAGAAAGGGTAATTTCATGCACTTCGGCACACAATACCAAACACGTCGGCAAATTCTTACCTCCCACCATACAACTCTAATTTCACTTTCAAAGTTCACCTCCACAGAAGCTGTGCAAATCTTACGTGTCCTAAAAGTCAGTGATCCCTGGCAACATCAGATCACAGGAAACATTCTCCCAAAATCAGTGAAATACACCGATACTCTACATAAATTGGAATTAAATCTATCCTATGGGATAAATTGCAATATCTTAATATTTAATATATGTGATATTGTTGCACTCTCACTTTAAAGTGGTCTAAACATCAAAGTGGAAGGTACCATCCTAGCTACATATTTTGTCGTTAAAATTATCTAATCCTCCTACAGTAGTATCACCCAGAGACCTCAACTGACACGCTGCATTCTGTACCTTCTGCAGCAAAAGGAAGGCAGAACAGAAAACAACAAAACATGAAAACGTGTTGCTAGGATAAGACATCATGGAAACCAAATGCACTGCACTAAAATAGTGTGACATTCTGTATGTACTCTAACACACAGAAATACTTAATTTTCCCCAAAGTTTAATCTTTTCCCTTTGGTGGATTTAGATTCAATTTCTTTTCTTTTTTATATAGCTTACCTGAGTTTAAATTTGAAATGTGTTAACCAAATACTGTCTTAGATTTTAATCTATAGCACTCAATGAGAGTGATGGGATGGGATGGATCCAATTTGGGCAGATTTTCTCTGCTAGAGACTTGCAGAACTATATCCCTAAATGTCATGCGAATTATCGCTTTGTATCAGATGCATCTCTCTTCCTTCACCCTATAAGTCTGCAAAGCCCCAAGGACACTCTGAGGCAATGAAAATTTAGTTGTTGTGCAGAGCCTCAGGGGGCTTTTCTATTGATGTCTCCGGAGAGCGGCAAGCTAAGGTGGTATCACAAATACCTAATTCAAAGAAAAAGTTTTCAAGAGAGATAATTCTTCAGCAACACATTTGAGGCACAGCCTATGGTTTTCTTGCTTCTGTAAAAAAATCCATTAAAGGTTCAAAAAAATTGCCAGTCTTTCGAAGATTAAATTCTGTCTGCAGACTTGAAATTACAATATCACAGGTTTCTAAACAGTAAGCCACTGTTTGCTAGCTACATCAACAGAATATAAAAAAGGCACATTGCCACTTTGTAAGAGTACATCGCACTATGAAGCCACACATGCAGTATACAGTATTTTCAGGATGCTTGCCCATTTTGAAAGCAACCTACAAAATGTAGTTATGACCTCAGAATACCTGAGCACAGTCTCCAGAAAGTCATGCTGTCACTTCCCAGCCAGGGTGCTACATTTTTAACATTAACTAAAAACATTTCATCACTGTGAAAGTGCAAAGAAGACACCATCACATCATTTTCCCATAGTGTGATCACTATAATATTTTTCTCTTGCCATAATAATAATAATAGTAGTAGTAGTAGTACAAGTTATTGTGCTTGTTAGAATTTGGACAGCAGACACTTCATAATGTCAAAAAGATCCCTATTCCTTCATCTGTTGCCATCTGATGAAGCACCAGTATCATTACGATGTAACCCAAAGTTTTCCTTTAAGAATTCAGGCTTTGATTAGGAAAAAGGAGTTGGGGCTGTGCTAAAAACTGTGTATCTAGATGGTGCCTTCATATTAATGCATACTATTTCCACGCATTTCAAAATAAGCTTTTTACTTGGCCAGAATACTGGGTAAAATTGTCCTTGTGCAGAACACGTATCTTTTGAAAAACGAACAGATCTTATGGAGAGGACAAGATATTATTTCAAATAAGTATACCATACGAATCAACGGATTTATCCATGACTTTGGGAACAGGAGAAGGTCTCAACAGTCACAGGCTCACAGCTTGCAGAATTAAATGTATTAGGAGAGCAGGAAGTAGGACTGAGAAGGATTTCACACTAAGTCCTCCATTAGTCCTGGCAGTATCTTCGAATTGGTCTGCAGAAGTTTCTTCAATATATTAGTATGTTTTTATATGGCTTAAATATATCCAAGAGCGGCATTTTCATGATCTCTTCTAATCAAGCTCATTTTGGGAAACATTCAAAACAGGAGTGGAAACAAATGAGATGGAGTTAGAGCACACCTTAAGACAACTACAGTCTATCTCAGAACGCAAAAACTCCATTAAAGTTTGAGATATTTTCCTTTGGAATAATTTTCAGATATTAACACCTTTTTAAACAGTAAGACAACTGCAAGTCTATTTGCTATCAGAATTTCAGCGTTTCTGCAGCCTCCAAGAGCTAAAAAGGGCATTCTTTGACCTGGTTAATATGGAAATAAGGGCACAGAGAGTACTTCCTTTAAAGAAAAACAGCTGTACCAATAAAAATTATTCGTGAAAGAGCTGAACAATTTTCTGAACAAAATTATATTTAAGTTCTTTAAGTTGAAAAGGGAGAAACCCCTCTAGTTCAACAGATACTGCAGAATTCTCCCTCTGATGAGCGATCGCTTACAGACACGGGAGTAGTTTTCCCACACTTTCCATCTACTCCCCGTGCCCAGAGTACTGCTACATCTCCTGGGGGAGGTCCCCTACTAACACCAAATGACAGCAGAATAGCTTATGTGAAAGACTGCAGGCATCTGACGTCAGTGTGGAAGGTCAGTGAGGAAAAAAAGGTACAAAGTACCCTTACTGGCACAAGCTGGGAAGAACCCTCAGGACAAAGCCCGGCAGTGAGTGTGAAGCAGCACTTGCTCTCTTACCAAACGATGCCCGGGGAGATTTCTAAGCAGTTCTTTCATTCTTCACAGCTGTGGCCTGGGTCTGTTGCTAGTAAGAGCCTTCCCAACACCTAACCCATGGTGCTCCTGTGCAGATGAAAGCAAGAGGAATGTGGGAAGAGGAGGGACGTCAGCTCACTACCAGTGCTCACCAAACTCTGGGAAAAGGGCTACGATGGAAGGAGCCGGCTGGGTTGTGCATTGCAAACGCCTCCGAGCTGCGATGATGGATCAGCAGAGAAGCTGGCAACCAGCGAGCGCTTCCAGGGCAGCGGGGTCAATACGGCAACCAGTCTATGATCCCGGTTTCTGCTCCCCACCGCAGCACCCCTCTGCTCTGGAGCTGTTAGATGCACAGCCCTCGCACAGCAGCACCCGGACCGACGCTGCTCTCCATGCCTTACTGTTGCGAGGATGGATCAGTCTTTGTCAACTTCAATGATGATAACAAAGCAAAGAGAAGAGAGCAAGAATGCTCTGATGTTAGAATTTGTTAATTTGTTAAGCCGCAATAGCAAGGCCCTTCTTACGAACAAGGATCTAGAGTGTTTCTTAGACAGCTTCTCTTTGTTTAAAGCTTTGTTTCCTGGATGTGAGAAACTAACAAGTAAAAAAAGGCTATAAATAACTGTTCAAGACATTAACTCTTTTCTCCCCTGCTGTTTTTAAAAGCAATGCAAGCTGTAAACTACCCTATAAACATATCTTGAGCTTCCTGTGACAACTTCAGCATGGAGCAAAGCCTTGCACAGTGCAATAGTACCAGTTTGCCATTCCCATTTTGACCATGGATACAGTTTTAGTCTGAAGTACAGCCTATTTTAAAAGTTTGCTCTTTTATTAGGTCTTTGCTCCAATTATCTTAATATGACTCATTTTATATTGTTTATATTTATTGTACAATATTGTGTTGTAATGTTCACGTGCTTTTAGGAAACACAGAGTGTGAAATATTGCTCTACACAACACAGCATTTCCACTTGCTTTTGCAATTATAGTCATAAAATACTACCAGGCTGCAATACTATTCTGAAGCAGAGTACTTCCTTGCACAGACAGTGTAACAGATACAAGTTTATGGCACGTTAATTATAATTTTGCCTTTGATTTTACTTAATGTTTCCTTTCTCACTACAAAAAGATTCTGCACTCATAATTAATTGACCATATGTGTTTATGCACCACATACACATTATACCCACCACCACTTCAAAGATTACTGCTAAAACCCCACAGTATTAATAAAAGTAGTCACACTTAACATAAAAAAGAAGAGCTACATATTACTTAACAAACAGTGAGATCACAGACCTCCATCTGGCCAAAAAGCATGTCATAACAGAAAGTAACAGCTGGAACTTCTACTGAGGAGTTCTGTTCCGCCTTTTTTTGTTTTTCCATATATATGTATTTAGCACTTTCCAAAATCATCTTAGCAAGGATTTTTAGGATGAATAACATCATCAGTTGTATCAAACACACACTGCTTAACTACTTTTATTGCATATTTCAAGTGCTTTTATTGTACCTTTCAGTATCATTTTACTCACATCAGTCAATCTGCCTGCTAATAGCCACTTGTTAGGAGTCGTTAAGCTACTTATCAGCCAAGGCACAAGTTACCCGCTGACACAGTTCCAGTCCTCTCAGACAGAAAAGGCTACACCAGCAACAAGGCAGCCAATCCAGAGACGGGCAGATTTTTATAGATCTAGTAATTTTAAGTAAATAAAACCCAGAAAAACAGATTTGCAAGCCCTGGTCTTCAACCACAGTAGCAGACGTTTACTGTAACTCATGTTTAGAGACTGAGATCTACAAAATGATGGTAATGATACTTCCTTAAGTCTCCCTTGCAGTTCAAACCCAGAGTAAAAATACAGAACAAGTAAGCAGAGAGAAACATACCAATGGTGTTAATGTATTCATCTTCAAAAACAAATGCATTATAATTCTGTCTGTGTGATAAGGCAGCTAGAAAAACATCTCCAGGATAATGATCCATTCAGTGATATTCTCACATTGATATGCTTCTGTGATTTCGACTATTTTTTTTTACTTGGCAAAAAAAATGACAGTAAAACAAGTAACGATTTGCTCTGAGTATTTTCTAGACTATTCACTTGAGATTTAGTAATACTTACATTCTAGCATAAGAAAATGCTTTTGCCTTTGAACCACATTTCTGCAGTGTACACTATGGTGCATACGGTACCCTGCATGGCTCCCAGGCTGCCGGCGAGAAACGTCTGTGCGAGCAGCAGTAAACCTGACCAGATTTGCATCAGTTCCTCTCTGCTGTTACCCACCAAACCACTGGGATTAAACCCTGGCTCCACAGGAATGAACAAAAGCTCTGCCTTGACTTTGTCTGGGCTAAGACTCACTTGGAAGTTTCAGCTGGGGAAAAACATGGTCTATAAATCTTGTCTGGAAGGGAGACAGGATATCTACATAATTCCATCCTATTAGTGACTGAGCCCTTGCACTCACCAAAAGCAAGGATGCTCCCAACGAGAATAATGAAAGAAAAATAGTTCAGTCTCCATCTCACAAATTTTGAAAGCTTCACATTGAGTTATCACCCAAAGAATGAGAAAAGAGCATCCACACCATCTCGTCACCTATCCAGAGGTAATACTTAGGAATATGACAAATGTACCTCTAACTTTGTTTCACTCTGGACAAAACCAGCATCTTCTTAAGCTTCCTGTTGACACAAGCTATTTACAATATTGGACACAATCACCTTTAAGGCTCCAATTCTGCAATCATCAGACCACAATTTTTTTGCAGTAAGACTGAAAACAGACATTGATGTTCAATCTGCTTAGAAATAGTTTGCATAAGAAGCACATCACTGCTCTAATGTGTGCAATAAGTTATCATTTTTCTACGATATTACTTTGTTAGTGTCCAATAGACCTAGATTAAAAAATATAAACACGGTATAATTTAAAAATACAATTAAAATTTCCCAATACTTCTCCATCTTCTAGCAAAATCCACAAATGTGAACTAGATATAATACCTTCAGGTCAAACGGATTTTTTACAAAACACTTTAAGCCAGCAGAGTCACAGAAGACTTATAAAATCGATAAGACATATAAAGCTGATTGCAACCTTATAAAAAGCCTCAAATCTTTAGCCCGGGTGACACAAATATAGCATTTCACACTGTAAGCAATTTCTGAGCAATGTAGGCCAGTTTACCTTTGCACTATGAAGGGGGTTTTGCATCTCTAGACTACAAGTAACTGCAGTGGTTATTTAGGATGCAGACAACTTCCTAAGGCACCGTGCAAGATCAAGAGTAACGGCTCATTGCTGCTAATGAGCAATGTCAAACACGCGTCCCCCCACACCTTGTGCAGGAAACTGCCTGGCTTTGCTTTGAGGACTGGCTGAAATTATTTGTAGCACTGTAACATAAAGCATCTGTGAAGCCAACTAAAACACATACTCAGAAAATAAAAATGAAAAAAAAAAAAACAAACAGAATATATGACTAAGAGTGTACTTGAAATATTCTCTGAGAGACACAGTAAGAGAATTTTCCAGTATCAGCTCCTCAGTGTTTCTTGGTCTTTCTCTCCTAGGTAAAAGCAAGTAAAATGAAAATGAAAGGTTTGTCTTTTGGGGAAAAGGATGCCGGGAACAATAACTTAACAGAAGGGTTTTTTTCATAGTATCTGATGTAAATATTCAATCTCAAACCTTTGTTCCTCCAGTCAACCATTTCTGAAGACCTTTCCAATACTCAAGGTAAGATGGTGAATGAGTATAGGCGTTCCAACTTCTCTATACCTAACTGCCCTCCCTGGACGGCCAAGGTATGCTTCTGTAGCAGCAGGCTTCCACAAGGAGAGTCAAGTGAAATCCATGACAAATGGTCTAGAGTTAGTGTCAGGACATCCTCATGCCTTCAGCAAACCTCTGTTCATGCTCAGAGGAGCAGTCATGCATCCAGGATATCGCTCTTCAGACTGGTCTCAGTCAGGTGACTCAAAAACCCTTAGGGACCTCTTACATTCAGTTTGCACAGTCTACACTATGTCCAAAATGTTCAAATCACATTAAGTTTCTAGGCTGTTCTTTGAGATGAAACCGGTAAAATCGACATGTACTGTCAAAAATTATAGTAACATGATTTTTTTTGATAAACAGGCAGATTCATACTTTCCACAAGTCAATCATCTTGGACTAAGAAAGATTTAAAGGAAACTCTAATGAATGCCAGCTAATCCCAAATCTTTAATTATCATTCCTTTAAAACTTGCGGTTAAAACATGAGTGAGCAGATGCAGCAGGTATGGAAATTCTCACACCGGTGCTGGGGGTGCAGGCAGAATGCTCTTCCAAAGAATTCAACAATGTCTTTTGTACTTTCTGCATCAGAACACCACCAGTTAGAACAGAGATGTTTAATCCCGTGGCTGTCAGCAGAGCTAGGGCACAGCCACAGCCAGGACACAAATTTACTTTGTGGATATGCCCTAAGCAGTAATCTATATAGGAAAGGAAAATAGTAACATAGAAGGCATATATAACACCGTTAAGATTTTGAAGATATACTGAAATAGGAAGGAGATGATATGAAATCTTGTCACATCAGATCTTTATATAGCTAACCCAACGGAAGATAATGTTGCCCAGAACAAGTACGGAAAACATGAATGTTGATAAGAATATTTTTCCATCTATATCTCTGGCCTGATACTGTATGGCACTGTTTTCTGCAACACAATGCACTATTTCATACACAAAAAGAAACACTGTCCACTGAAAATTAACATGTGGTAGGAACATTCCTCTGCAAGACGTAAGTGATTTAACAATGAGATTGGGGATGATGTCATCTGACCATGTTGTTTCTATGGACTTTAAGGCCAATTAACTAACTTGCATTTCCAGCATCACAGTCAGGCCTACAATTTTTATTCCAGGTTGATACGCACAGACGGATGCGCTAAGAATGAATGAGAAACGCTAAACACACACCAGGGTACACACTGTTGTTAAAGGTGGCACTGCTTCAAAGATACTTTGTAATCTGGCATCATTTTTTTTTTTTTTTTTTTTTTTTTTTTTTTACACCTGGAATAAAGCTTTCCAGTTCATGCAAATAGATGTGGCACAAGGATGTTCGCAGATGTGGCATGATACCACCAAAATGCACAACAGGCAACCTCACCCATCTAGGGCTGGGAACATTACAAGAAAATTCAGGGATACACTTATAGGCTGCTTAGCTTGTCACTCAACCAAAACCAAAAAAAACACATGACTTCTTGGCAGAACATGGTTAATTATTAACTTTATTTATAATTTTACAAAGCAAACAGTAACAATTCATAAAAACAAATATCCAGAATATCCAAAACCACACATTAATAATAATAAAACCCCAAAACTGCAGATCACAGAATTAGACTCCATTAGGCACATTGTTGCAGTAAGTGGCACCCATTTAGAAGACGCAAGAGAGCCAAAAACAGTCTTCTATGTAGAGATATATGAGCAAATGGAGCTAGATTAATACAGCAAATTCATACAAATCTGGGATAAGAATGGAAACCAGACATGTTTTTCCATTGTATTTTTTTTTTTTTCTGTTGCTAAAATAGAAAATATTCTGCTGGCTAACACAGAAAAGATTTATGAAACTGAACACAAACAAGTAAATAACAATACTGAACGATTCTGTGCTGCTATCGATGCTCCTCAAAACACCCTGGCCCCGAACAAGCACTGCCCTACAGGGAGCGGAGTCCAACCTGCATTTGATGTGACAGAAATCTTTTGCTTAAGAAAATGCATCAATACACAGGACAACTTTTAAACAGGCTTAAATACTGCCCTTTTTCTGGGTTAATGTGAGCTCAAAACTGAGCATTTCCTTGAATCATGTCACAGTCAAGGGAGAGAAGAAATGGTGCGTGGTAATACAAACACCCCCTTTCACAGGAGATCTCCCGACAGATCTTCATTCGTAACGCTGCCTTTGCCGCTTCCTTTTTCAGTCTTACTGGAAATACAGGAAAAATCAAAATGCTAGCCCCAGAGTAGCTGGGGTCCAGTTATTCTGAAGCAAAGTGGTAGTCAACCTCACTTTTTTTAATCTAAGATGGGACACAAACCAAGACAGAAGAATGTATCAGTGTTATGAGGCAAGAGAAATACTTTAAATATCCATAAGTGTTAACATTATTACTTCTTAGACTAAAAGACTATAATAAATAATTTCCCAAATCTGAAATTACTGCAACTTTCTGTAACAGTCACTACCATTTACTGATAATTCTGGTTACGAATATTCCATTTTAAGCAGCTGTAAATAAGACTTTACACTTTTTTGATGGCAAACCTACACTGTTAGTCATGTTTCTGAGCCAACCCCTTCCCTCTGAGCATAACAACACACTCTTAGAGATAAGCAGGCAGGCGGTCTGATATCCAGGTGAGGTACCTGGAGAGAAGTCTCATAAAATAAGTAAAAAAAAATAATAATAATATAAAAAACCCCACACAACACACCATGTAATAGAAACATCTATATGTTTGAAAGAATGTGCATCTCTGTCAGTGAGGTACTTCAACAGCCTAGGGTGGAAGTACTATGCCTCAGTATCAAGACTGTCCCTACCTAGAACAGCACTTTAATAACTTCCTAAATTACCTTTTTTCGCTCTGTTCACTTCCCTACTCAAGAAAATTCTAAAACAAAAGGGGTTTAGACTTCAAACCACTGAGACACTATGACAGAACTTGTTGCCACTCTCTGAAATTGGCACGACAATTAGATGGGTGTAAAAACCATCAAGAACAAATGCAGTAGAACAGTATTTTCTTCAGATGCACTGCATTTTTTTGTTTTCAAAATTAAGCCCAAGGATCCGTAGTTACAATTGCTACTTTTTTTCCCCGACTCAAGCATGTATTCAGTTGTGTATTGTTTCATTATTTCATACTACAATAATCCCCAGTTTGCTTTCTGTTTTGCAAACAATATCGCAACAGTTGAATTGTCTTAAGCTTTTTGTGATTTTTTTTTTTTTTTAACATGACAATTTCAAACTACCCACAAGCATTTGGCTGGCTTTTAATTTTTACTATAAGCTATCCTTATGTTTTAATAATATATTCTAAACTCTAATCAAATTGAAAAATACATCAATAACGTGCAAGAATATGGATTGAAGGGATTGATTTCATGTATTTTCAGAGATGTGACAAGCAGGGGAAATGGGGAATACAAATCAAGAAGAGGAGACAGCATTTTTTAATCAATACTTTTCCATACCCCACTCTTCCCCCCCATATTCCCAAGCCTTTGGAAATACACTAAATACAAGCATAAAATTGCAGTTTCCAAAAAAAAGTACCCACTGAAGTTACAACCAGCTTGATCCAGCTTGCTTTTCATTCTACAGTTTACATTGCTTAAAATTGACATGATGTGGTTAAAATGGGTCATCTGGTTACTGTTTCAAGAAAGACATTCTGGGTTAAAACTGAAAAGTTTTAACACTATGATGCAATCTAAAGAAATAGTTCTGAAACTGCATGGTGGATCCAGTGATGACATCAGCCCATGGGAAAAAAAAAAAATAGGAAAAAATAAATATTTGACCAAAATACACTATGTCAAAACTTAGAAAAAGTATTTCTTAGCATCTCTGATTAAAAGCAAATGTTTTCAATTTGGGAACTATTTTTCTGTCAGTTCTATTTTCTTCTTCCTGCTTCTCACTAATGACCTCTCCTCATTAGGAGCAGCCACCTTCATGCCAAGTCACCAACTAGGGGCTCAGGAACCCTTCCCTGGCACCACACAGTACCAGCAGAGACAGCACTAATCCTTTCTGGGATGTTCACTCTTTTTCTTTCAACAGAAGGTGTGAATGCCAACACCCGAAACCTCCACATCTCAAGGCAAGGTTATTTTATCACTGCCTTATCCTACCATTAAATAGATAATTTCTAGGAAATGTGAGTGCCCTACTTACCCCTTGGGAAAGGAGCAAGGCAAATGCGATGGCAAAAGCCCCGTGTGGGGCTGCTGTGGGGCAATATTCAGGCTGGCTTGCATTCTTTCACCGACTTTCTTGTCTTTGGAAGAGCTCCAGTTTTGAGGCTGTTGACATGTTATCTTCTCAACAACAAAGGTTTTCGTTCGTGGCTGAGATACCCAGGAAATACAAGCGGCCCAGGGCACGGGGTCAAGCACAGAGCCACGCTTGTCTGGTAGTTAGTGCTCAAAACTGGCACAGTTTTGGGCCATGACAGCCAGCAGTGTCCCAGATAACGCCCAGACACAGTTCAGGGAATGACACGTAACACCAACTGCTCACAGCAGGCAGTTTGGATACGACCTTCTGCTGCGAAGAGGTTTAGACACCTCCACATGAGCCAGGCTGGGCCACTCCATCACAGGACCGGAGAACCATCCCCGGCCCGGGATAATTTTCAATGCTGGTATTGACAGATGAGGCTCAGCGTTTCAGGTGCTACTTTTACAACACACAGAAAAAAAGAAAAAAAATATTCTACGCAGGAAAGACAAGAGATTGACTGAACTTTTATTTTGCATATCTTAACTATGAGAAATTGTGAAGGAAGTGGTCTGAGGAATTACTTATTCAGGTATATATTGCACTTATGAAGCTCATGCAAACCTGAGCTCTGGAACAGAAACCAAATGCTGTCTGGGTAAACCATTGCCTGATTTTCAGATACTAATCTTTCATAGCTGAATGATGCAGACATCTCATTTAAAAATAGACAACAGGGCGCTCTGAGATTCTACCTAAATTGGCTGCTTCCACTGTCCTTCATCATCCTCTTCAGTATGCTCCAAACTCATATGAGCTTTTTTTATTAACAGAGGAAAATCTAAAACCTACAAGAACACTAAATGTTTTTGAGCCATAAAAAAAGCTTGCGATAAACCACCATGATTAACTCTGAAAAATGAACTCTATTTTTTTCAGTATTATACCCAACATGAAAAATAACCCCCAAAATTGTACTTAAACTAGAGATGGGCTTTAAAATCCCTGAAGAACAGAGTGGGAGAGTCAAATAAGTCTCTTGGAACACCAACCTAAACATTTCCAGTCCTGCTGCATCTTTCTTTGGTAAAGTTAATTGCAGAGATATGCTCTCATTCTTGCTGGGATTCAGCTGCCACCATTTCCTTCTGAATGCAGCCACAAAAGCCACAGCAAACGTGGCAGAAGTGAGTATGTGCCACCAGGTCCTTAAATTCACAGTCCAGTATATTAATCAAGACAGCAGCAAATGTACAGAACTAAGCAGTGGCACAGTTGGGTACCAGAACACATCCTCAGCTTCACTCACAAGCAAAGGGACAGGGCAGACAGCCGGGGGCAATGCCACCCTGAGGGACTCCCACCTGAACAAGGGAACATGTCTGAAGGTAAACTAAGCCTTGGTGCTGGAGAACAGACGCCTGCTGCTTTCACTGCTAAGATGTTCCAACATTGTATTTTTCCTGTTGTCCACTGGACACTATTACTGTTTTTCCTTCGTTGTCTGCGCCAGATATAAAAAAGGGGAAAAGGGAATAAGAAGGACCACACGTTTCCGAGACTGCAGTTCCTGCCTATTAAAAGAACATTTTAAAAAAGTTACAGCTACATCCAGAATACTATTTATCCAGCTTTAAAAGTAGGAGCATTTAGTCCAGTGAAAGAAAAAAATTAAAGGACCTTCAGGCTTACTCCTTCTTTAGGACTTCTCTTGCAGTGTGCAGATTACAGTATTATAATCAAATACTGTTCAGACGATTAAAAAGTATAAATAAAATTATTCCACATGTGAAAGTCTTTGAGGCTGAAGAAATCAATACTACGTCAATACTGTAAAGGTCATGGGGCTTAAAAATAGCTACAGAAGCAGGTTTTGTGTTCACTTCAATACTATTGGAACTAAAAATGCTGGTTACAGTGTAGTCTCCCAAAATGGCTAAAATGCCTCATATATGTCTTCCTTGTACCACCAGTTGAACTCTTTTAGGATTTTCCAGGTATCCTTTCTTTTTACATGCCCTTGTGGATGCTTTCTTCTTCTAGCTCCAGTTCTGTAATCCATCCCTAAGCAGCAGAGTCCTTAACCATGCAAGCCCTAAGTATATGCCCACTTTTAACCATGTGTTTCAGTTTTAATTGGTTTCAATTAAAGCCCATAATAAAAACAGCATGTCCCATGCAACTACCTACACACTGCCATAAGCAAATAATATAGCCCATAGTTCCACAATTTCACAACACTTTTCCAATATAAATTTCTTCTATGTGAATGTCATACTGCAATTTCCAGTCCAGTCAGTTTTTCACAGGACAGTCCTCAATAAAATGCCCCACAGTCTTTATAATCAACTGCAAAGAAAGATGTAGCTACTTGCTCTTGGCTTTAAGTGGTAGCACAGACCTCTCACAGTAGCAATTCCATTTCTTAAAGTATAATGGAGTTCAACTTCCAATATACTAAGTCATATCAATCTCTGGTTTGTCAATAATACGTAACTTCATGTCCAGACCTAACACTTTTATAAGAAGCCATACACAGTATTAGTTTCCTAAACATAAGAGCCTTTTCTAAGACCTGAGGATGAATCACCGCTGGAGAACTTCAAGCTGGAAACAAAGTCCGTTTTTTTCCCTAGCACAGGAAAGGATGGTCATCTAACAAGAACTAACAGGAACATCCACAGGATAGACCCGAGGTAGGAATTGCTGGAAGAACCTCTTTGTGTAGATGTGTGATCAGCCGACAATTTCTTCTGACCTGAAAGAAAAACTCAAACAAAACAACTAACAACTTATGAATCCCTGAAGTACCACAGGAAAAAAAATAAAAAATAAAAAAATCACTGCCCATGTCTTGAGCTACTGATATGTCATTATTTATATGCTGGAGCACTTAGTGACATGTTGGTTGGGGACATAACTTTAAGAGCACGTTTATCTAGAGGCATTTCAGGAGAACTGGTCCTGGACATGGGGAAATTAAGCTGCTGGTGGTGCAGCTGGTGAAACCACTGCAGTTTTGCTGCCTATTCTGCCTCTGCCAGGGCTCCGAGAAGCAAACACTGCTCCGTCACTGGCAGAGGGGTTTGAGCACGTACGCTCATCCACCAGCCCGAGGACAGAGGAAGGGCTCGTGTTCAGCAGCAGCATTCACCTCTCCTACGGCTCAATTCTGCCTAATGCTGCTGAGAAGTCTTTGAGCCAGCTTTGGATTTCAAAGCCCTTTTGCTTACACCCAAAAGACTTTCTGTATGTCTGTGACCCTGTCTGCCAAACTGATCTTCCCTCTCTCATTATTTTCCCAGCCAATTATACGGGTCTGAATTTGCACCAGTTTTAAATTTGGTTCAGTGGGAGCCAGAGCATTTTGTAACAAAATGCCCCTACAGAGATCACCAGATACTTCAATTAGAAAGGCGCAATGTGTTAAAATAAGCCTCAAGATATATACAACAGAGTTTTACTTTATTCACTGTGTATTTTGTGTCATTATGGTTAATCGTTCTGAGCCAAAAGACATCATTGTAAAGTCAGCAACAGCAGCATGTAATTCATTTCATGTGACCATGTAGAAACATACACATCAGAAAACTGAAATAAAGATATTTGTTAAGTCCATTTAACAACAAAAGCATTGATGACTCATTAGAAAGGGTGTGAGTCAGTATAAATGCCAAAACACTACTGACAAGCAATAAATAAAATAGGATTAAAATTATCTTCTTGTACCAGACAGTTGAGACTGAGCATCAAGAAACCCCACATACCCTGGTGTGATTTAGAAGGCCTCCTAGTGACAGTGATCTGTCCCTTGTCCTTGACCTCAGCCGTTATTTAAGGAATTGGGAGTGTGGTGGGGAAGGGGCTTGCACATCTGAGCCACAAAGCCAAGGAAAAATCCATGACTCAGAACAGGGGTAACTTGCGCATGCCTATCCCTACGGGAGCCGCTGGTTCCCATAACATTCCCTTAAGTGGGAAGATTTGTTCATTTGAGGAGTCAATGTGTGAGGTTTTTCCTTCCCCATCTTCTCTGCATGTATATTCTTTCACATCTTTAAATATGCCTACACAAACACACACTGCATGTTAAAATAATGACATCTGTGTACTGATTTTTACAATTTAAAAAGCTACTTCCTTAAATATCACCAAAAATAAATCACTGCCTCAGGAGATGTTTCCACAGCTAAATTCTTAGGTTCTCTAATGTGTCACATTTAGCCTTTAATGGAACACATAGTCCTTGTCCAAATACGTTTTTATGCCTAAATTTTAGTTACTCTGTCACTGTGACAGAATAACTTCTTACCCTCCTCACCCCATAGCAGTGGGTACAAACAAGAATTTTGTCCTAGGCTTTGCAGACCATTCCTTTTACTGCACAAACAATCAAAAGCTTCTCTCACTATTCAGGTCTTATGAAACACAGTAACAGAGAACTAAACCACCATAAATGTGGGATATTCCAAAAAGACCAAGCTCCTTGCAGCCATTACATTTTCATACAGCTTAATGAAGCAAAACAAACTTGGTGAGAAAACAGTGATGCTTCAGACCAGGGTCAGTAGATCCCAGGTAAACTGAGGAAAACACCACAATGGAAGGTAAACGGAAGATGAAAATAAAAATGCAGAAACAAGTCACAATCGTATTCCATAATCCTGAACAGAATCCTCTATTTCATGTCTTGATCACAGGAATAAACTATCAAATTCCTAAAACTGATCCAATTTATGCTTTTGCCATACAATGTCAAAGGACACAGAAAGAGGTTATCTGTCACTTGGCATCTCCCATTCTTTTTTTTCCACAATTTGAAAATCCAGAAAAGAAAAGAAAACAAATCATCTCACCCATCCCTCAACTGCTTCTTTTTCCCATAAAAGAATGGCTTGAATACAGTCTTTGGAAAACTACCTGGCTGGATCCATGTTTTCCATATACCTGAGCTGCAAACTCAGCGCTGGAGAACAGGAGATAGGCATTTTTGTCTTTGGCTGGTGATGACAGTAATTGGCCTATGAACCATTTTTGTTAAGGCACCATTAGTAGAAAAAGAACGGCTCCAGCCTTGCTCTTTCTTCCTTGCTTCTTCCCTCTTCTTGCCTTGCAGCGAAACATAGACAGAAAGAGAGTCAGGATGTTTTCCAGAAAATGGGTGCCTAGATCTCCTTGTATTTAGGAGGAAAGGCAATTGCTGTAATCCCTCATTTCCTCACTGTCACTCAGAGGCACCGGAGTATAATGAACACAAGGACCTGCCTTGGGCTTTTAAGGTGACTGCACTCGTATGGCTGCAGACAGGAGGCCCCTCTCCAGGACACGTGGCTCCTGACAACTCATCGCAAGCGTATCGAACGTATCCTTCACCAAAACATTTATTATATAATATTCTTCTGCTGACATGCACTATCTCATGGTAGTAAAAAGTATATTCTCTCCTTGTTATCTGGTTAGTCTGGTTTTTAAAGCTGATTCTCAAACATCACAAGACTTCACACTTTCCTCTCCAGCCCATCTGAGAACTGGGGTTACCACTGTACCCTGCAGTGCAGGATTTTGACTTACTTACATCATCTTGGTTTCAGGTCTTGGAATCCAGTATTGCCATCCTGACACCTGCAATCACTATCTTTACCCTGAAGGCAACTGACGACACTTCTTCAGAAAGAACGCGGGTGATACAATTCTGCTTCTGAGGCTGCGGTACAGAAGCAAGCTAAGTTTGAGGACCTCCGACCTCAAACTGTAAAAATGAAGAACGTCATCACCCAAAATCTTTTAAATCTACACGTTCAACAAAACTAGGAGAAAGCATACAAAATGAGAACAAGATATGGGCAGTTCTGTTGTTCTTCATCTAATGACGTGACAATGTTCAATATATAGTACAGCATCATTTAAGAAAAAGAAAATGCTTTTAAGATCCATAACCTTTCACACAGTAATTCAGAAGAAAGACTGCTGATCCCTTGATTAATGCTGACTCTTTTTTTAAGCAAGCAATGAAGATGCCAAAGATTTGGTTTTTCCATGCAGGAGGCAGATACGCTGACTCCATGTGTCACAATTTGGTTTAAGTTAAAATGGCGATACCAATGAGACTGCAGCACATGCTTAAAATGCTTTGCTGAATTGGGACCGTGCTCTGCATGACTTTCTCTTGCAAAAGCTATGTCCAGCTGCTCACTGAATAGTCAGGAAGTGATGTGGATATGGAAGTTCTTCCATATTTAAAAGTTGTGTTCATACCCCCCCCCAAAAAAAATACAGTCCAGTCCCCCATTCTGTAGAGAGGAAAAGAAAGCCTGATGGCTGGGGAAGAATTAATAGCGTGAGGCCAAACACAACTGTGGACGACAGCCACCAAACAGCTTTCATAAGATCTTACTGTGGGTGGTTCTACAATGCCAAGGTGTCTGGTGATTGCTTTCTAGCTCAGTCAGGAGGATTTATTATTGCATTATTGACATGAAACTTTGAAAAAACAGGCGATATTTAAGTGCATGATTACAGCTGCATGCAACTCTCAAATCAGGTTTCAATAAAAATAATAAAAGATCTCATTAACATTCAAGATACTTCCCTATCTAAAATTGGTGTTGCTAAGTAATCAAACTGATTTTCAAAGCCATTCAGTTTTCTTCATTTCCCTGCTCCTGACAGAACCAAAGGAATTACTTTTCCAGATATAAACAGGCATATACTTCTATCATACAGGGGAAAAAAAAAGGAATTGTTTAACTGACACCTGAGTGATAATCATAACGACAGTATTAAAATCATCACAAGCAACCTTACCCACGCTTGAATTCGAGATCATTTACATAAGATGTAAATTTACTGCTGTTATCAAGTTTCGCATACAAAGCCCAGTGACATTATTTTAAGTGAAACAGTTTCAAAATCAAATACCTGTTTAATGCATTGTGCTTCACTGCCTATGTTGCATATTTTTGTTGATTATTATTAATGTGCATATGGCATAATTACAACCAAAATTTAAAATCTGGGTGTTACAGAAGATCTCAGCTGGGGAGCCACTGATAGCAGGTATGAACATACCGCAGGAGAGGCTGGGTGCGTCATTCCAAGAACCACATAAAGTGTGAAACCCAGGAGAAATGCACTGGGAAGTACAAAATTACATATTAGTGAAAGGGTGGAAATTTAAGGGTGTTATCACAGACTGGTTGAAGCTGGAAGGAGCCTCTAGAAGACACTTTGTCCCACCCCCCCTTCTCAAGCAGGGCCACCTAGAACAGGTTGCCCAGAACCATGCCCAGACAGCTTCTGAGTATCTCCAAGGATAAAGAGTCCACAACCTCCCTGGGCAACCTGTGCCAGTGCCTCACAGTAAAAAAATTTTTTCCTCATATTCAGACAGTGTAGTTATATAAAATATTCCATTCAGCAGCAAAACTAGATTAAGATGTTTCCATACACATGTCCCTTCCCAATGCATCCATCTTTTCTTCCATCCACGCTGTTCAGATCCCTGTGCTCAGTAGGATGCAGCGTTTTTACGAAGCTGAACTATGTAGCAAATTGCTGAATTGATTCAACTTTGAAAAACTACAAAAAGAAAATTCCTGGAGGAAAAAAAAGGGAAAAAAAATAAACACCACAAGATTTTCTTCCTCTTCTTATTTCTTTAGGGTTTGGTTGTTTGGGGGTTTTTTGTTTGTTTGTAAACCCAGGCATCGCTGGAATCATGACCCACCTGCAAACAGCAGCACGGCAGCAGGGACGTCGGATGGGACTTTCAAAAGAGACTTCCATCCCACAGCGTGGGGCACCCTCTGCACTGCTGTTGCAAGCTGGGCGCCCCAGGGAGCTCTATTTTGTGGGTACTCAACACCAAAGTCTAAACTAGGCATAACACTTGCACTGAGCAGAGAAGAGGTGCAGGACAGAGCAATCGTACAACCCACAACTCTTCCCTTGAATATAGGCCATGCCCGAAAATACGTGCAAGTAACATGACTCAGCCTCAGCTGGCGCTGAACCCAACAGAGCGAGGAAGCTCATATAATCCAAGAAGGCGGCCCTTTATTTGTTTCTTCTTCTCCATACACAAGTGTGAAAGGAGACACACTTCAGTATTTCAGGGATGGTTTATAGCCACACAACACGCTGCGCTAAATGACAGCGCTGGGGAAGGGCAGGGTGGGAGCGGGAATCTTTATATAGAACTGAGAGCAGTAATTCAGCCACTG
>NW_009648785.1:4544183-4556933 GCF_000708025.1 Charadrius vociferus
AGGCAGATAAGGCTCCACTTTGGAATTTGAAAGACTTAAACTGACGAACGATCTCGTTTTTCTTCACCCTGCTACCCGTGGCACAGGACGGGAGGAATCTCAGCACTTCCCACTGCTTACAGAACAGGTGTACTCATAAATATGCAAAGATGATTTCAAGATACAGTTTCTAATCCATGCTTTATGCCTGAACAATTTAAATGGCTTTCATCATGTAGACACCATTGCTGGCTCTTTGCAAGTAGCTCCTTTATAATTTTAGGCTCTATAAGCTGTATTTTTGTTTAGTGTGGGTTTCACGTGAATTTAAAAAAAAAAAAAACAAACACACAACACACCCACACTGAATGGGGGTATTAAGAGAAATGCATTCTTAGATGGATCACTTATCTCCAGATCAGATTTCAAGAAATTTAAGATACTCTATAAATACCTCACACTGCCTGGAGAATATCCTAATCTAGCTCTAAGCAAACATGATAAAGTAGAAGTAAACAGCAATAACCAAGAAAGCAAACATCAAGCATGATTAGTGGAACACATACACCTCAGCTAGTGTCTCTACAGTCTTTGAGTTTCAGTAGTTAACAAGTTTGTTATTCCAAGACAAGAATTTGGTTTAAATCAACTTCGGAACAAAAAATTTCAATTTTCAGCATGTTGGTCCTGACATGTCTCATGAGCACTCTCCCACATGTGAAAAAAATTAGCTATTGCAAAAGGAGGCATCATATGAATTATCTACACCATGATCCTGCAGGCAAGTCTACTGTTTGAGAGGACTGGTGGGAACCCAGACGACCACAGAATGGAAATGCACGGGGCAGGATGGCGGATTGACCTTGACCTGCCACACCAGGGCCAGATGCCTTTGGAGAGAAGCCCCAAAAGTCAGAGTTTACAATGACACAATGGGGAAAAAACAGGGAGAGAGAGGTGAGGAGAAGGAAAAAATGAAAGCAAAAGGAACATACACCTTCTCTATCACATGGGAAGAGGTGATACCAACCATGTGTTGCCTTTCACAAAGGACCAGAAATGCTACAGAGCTTTTCCAATCACTAGTTGCTTCCAGCAAATCGGTAACAACTTCTCTAAATATGGACTGGTTTCCCAGTCCTGAATGGGGTCCCTATCTTTCCACTGGGAGTACGTCTTGGCCTCTTGTTCCATATATGTAAAGGCTCTGTCTGAAACACAAAACATTCTCTTAGCAGCAATGACTAGACACAAAGAACACGAGAAGAAAAAGTATCTGTTTCTTTCTACTATACACCCTGGCACACATCCTTAAATATCAGAGATTGTTTCTGACTGTTCACAGACATAGCTTTAAGTGGAAGTAGACCCAGTAGTGCAGTCCCGATGCCAACATAGTTTTTGCCATTTATTTTTAGGTGAACTGGACTTCAGTCTGAGTGAAAAAATAAATACAAAAATATATTTTGGCAAAACTTACTCTCCTTCCTTATTTCAGCCCCTGGAAATGAAGCTTCAGCTTTTACATTGAGAGTACTCCCATACTTCTATTTTGGCGAGACTTCAATCACCCCCCTGACTGTAATTCCTGTTGTAATTTTATTGTAATTCCTACTGTACGCTCACAGGAGCCCAGCTCCGGGAGGTGGGGCTGCTTTATCGTCCTTGCTGGGCTCAGGGGGGGAATGCAGAAACCCATGAGGGGGATGACCCAGTCCACGACAACAGTCATACTGTATTTTCAAAAGCAGCCTGGAGAAAAACAGATGCCACAGTGTTTCAGAAGGATATGGTTACTTAGATGCTTTATTCTCTCTCTCTTAACCCTAAAATACCCATGTGAGCAATTTTTGATGAAGCAGCATACATACCATGTTTTATTACTACTTAAATAAGACATTTAGGTAGCATCTATCTATCAGCTACCATTTTCAAAGTACTACTTTTCACAAGGCCCCCACCAGCAAAACAACTTTGTATCTGGGGAGAAGTCAGGGGAGATTTCTTGGGGCGTCTGAGTTAGAGCAGATTTATGATAGAAGTAAAAAGACTATGTAAAATTCAGATCACGAAGCTGTTCATGCTAAAAAAGCCAACTCCAAAGACGAGCTGCCTTCTTTCTTTCCAATCTCAGCCTAATGTAATCCTAACTACTCAATTTGCTTAAGCCCTAAAAAAGTACAGAGGAACAAGTTGGCAGATGAGGCCTGGAGTTATTTCTAGTATATCCTGAAGCAGAATGGCTCATAAAGGAAGTCAAATCTGAAACTACATTTATTATTTACCAGAAGTAACCAATTACAATCATGAACCGCCAAAGTGCATCTGAAGCAACATACATATGCAATTTGACATTTTGAATGATGTGTAACAGACCTAACACTGCAGGTGATATTTTCCTATCAAGACAGAGACACATTCTGCAGGTCAGTCAAAGCCATGCCACCACCTAGGAATGATAAACAGCATCCTACAATAAGAGGACTTCAGACTGACATTCCTTAGGCTTCAGAGACACTATGGTCTTTGCACAATCTTTGGGACAGAAAAGAGCCCAGCATATCTCTTGAATAGTACAATGAGCTGATGCATGAACCAGCCTAGATTCCTCCCAGAAGGACAGAGAAACTGGCACTGACAAAAAAAGAGCACAGGATTCCTGTATTTATTGTTCTAAAAGTACACTATGGAAGGAAATCTATTATGGACCAGGTTACCAGAAGTTACCAAACATCTCTAAAAGGTCCAGCAGTCAAAGATGAAATTTAACATCACTGTGCCTACTTCTGGCTCAAGGCATCACACACACGGCTTCTTCACTTTCCCACAAGGTGACCCCAGTCACCTCGCTCAGCCGCACCGCATCCTTTGTGGAACAAACAAATAGACAGGAGGCTGACCTTCAAAGCTGAAGAAGAAATACCAGACTTGCCAGGAGCCCTCATCTTCCTCAGAAGTACCATCAGCAGACAATACCGGCCAGGGCATCACTGTGCTCAAGAAGAAAAACACTGTCTGTGCTAAACAGAAGGAAAGATCTTACTTCTCTCACTGCAGACAAAGGAATATGTTCTTTCTGCATTTCACTGTGCTCCAGAAGTGGGTGTCTCTGGCAGTCAAAGACACCAGCTTTGTGAAACTCCCAGTAAACAAAACAGTTTTCACAGACCTTCCCATGGCAGCACAAGGGGACAGAGACGCTTTTACTGCTCCTATACCCGTCACCTATCACCACGATGCAGAGAGCAAATCCAAGTTACCACGACTGGCCACTGAGGCAAAAGCAAAGACATCAGAGCAAAGAGCAGCCATCCTGACGACACCTTCCAATGGGTTTGCCTTCAAAGTAGGAAGGGGCTTCTCATCAGCTGCAACTTAGTATGCTGAAAAAGCACAGATTCAAGGTGCAAAAAAAAAAAAAAAAAAAAAATCACATACAGAATTACAAATGATAATAAATAAATCAAGAAACACTAAAGAGGAAGGGAAGAAACAATATTTACAATTTTAACTAAATATATACACCATGATATGTATATACTGTAGAAAATGTAAAGGGAAATATACAACTAAAGCAGGAAAATAATACACTAGCTGTCTTACTGCGACTCATTTCGTTGTTGAGTACGGATCTCACCTCCCTGAAGAATCAGGGAAGAGGATGCAGGAAGGATTAATCTTCAGAGGACCTGAGTGCTTTCTTATTCTTTATCCAAACGATTAAAAAGGACAATACCTTTATGTAAAAGCCAATGATCAAGCAGCATATAATAAATTTTGCGGGACCTTTTAAAAATGTTATTGTTCTGCCACTTCATGCTTATACAGAAGTCCCCTGAGCTACAGGTAAATATATGAGTAGTCAATATTTAAGCAAGTATTATCAGAGCGGCTGCATTTGATATCCTCTCAAACTGTAAAGTATGCACATCTTACAGTGTTCAATATAGATTTAAAACAAATTACTACTGCAAGTAAATGTCAAGTCATCACTAGTAAACTACTGAAAACATACTAAACCTGAAATTCTCAACTGTTGCAGCGTTTTTTGAACTTACCAGGAAAATATATATCATAATACTGGACTAAAACATTTGGAAAATGCCACTAGAAAAGCACTTAACTGCACTTCAACTGGTATATTTATTTATTTCTGGTATATTTCTGGTATATTTCTGGTATATTTCTGGTATATTTCTGGTATATTTCTGGTATATTTCTGGTATATTTCTGGTATATTTCTGGTATATTTCTGGTCAAAGGTGGATTTGGTGGTTTAGGTATCTATCTATCTATATACACAAACTTCTTACATGCAGTACCTCTTAGAAAGAAGCCTTCTATGAAGTTTACTAGTGGGTAGATTTTCTTTTTAGAAAGCTGTTGCATCTTCTTCTCTTTGTAAGTGTTCCAGTGTTTTCCGAGCCTTATAATATTCTCCATCTTATCTCCAATCTGAATTTGTCCAATTTGCATTCCTAGGAGTTGGATCTTCTTGTGGTTTTGACTGCTAACATAAGTAACTTTGCACTATGAGAAAATACTCCTTCCCCAACACAATGTTGGTCAAATAATCAAAATAAACTCCCCAACTTTCTCCTGGTTAACAATGTTTATTAGAACTGCTTTAATCCCCAATGTCCATGTCTTTACTCTTCGTCACTCTTAAAGTTCTCTTCTGCACTGTTTTGTCAAACTCTCACAAGTCTGCGGTATGGACACTCATATGACTAAAGTCAGAGTTTGTAAGAGACGCAGATAAAACCCTGTGACTGAACACGTCAAATGCTGTAGCAACATAAAATTCAGAAACATAAAATGCAGGTCTTTTTTTTTCCATCATCATCAAAAAAACAAACAAAAAAATCATGAAATTTAATTCCTACTACTTGCCACTTAACACAACAAACCAACTTTCTCCATTACAACATGGACCTGATTAAAAGTAGAGCCAATTAAAAGTATTGCCAATCTGTTATTTTCCCTCTTAGAAGTAAAAATCACTTCACAGTCCAACAGTATTTTTTTCATTTTTCCTAAAAAAATTAACCCCTCACTTCACAACACTTAGAAAAACTTGCACCATCTTCTAAACAGTGTGTTCTTTTTTTTTTTTTTTTTTTTTTTTAGACTAAATAATATGGCAAATGAAACCAGGCTCTTCCAGCAAATTCAGCAGAGGGGTCTGCTGTCGTCATCATTCAGGAAAGAAAAGGAACGTTTCTGCATTCTGCTGTTTCACTAGATAACTGCTGTTTGTTCATCCTCAGGCATCTGTCAAAGAAGCCTAGCATTTGAAATGCAATTTCAATTTTAAGATTCGTTACCAAAGTTGAACTGTTTGCACATCACCACAATGCCATCATTTTATTTGTTCAGCCATTCATCAAAAACATTATCCCATTATTTGAATAACATTTCTTTCAACAAGGGTAAGAGAGGCACGGCACGCCAAATTCTTCATTTTGTTAATTCTCCTTGCAATTATAACAACAAAAAATATGCGTTAATATGACTAAGGATATTCCCTCAAAAAAAAAAAAAAGATGTTTCATTATTTGCTATGACCTTGAGGCACGTGGCTGTATGAGACATGAGAATACACATTTCGGAAGAAAACTTTTTGTACAATTTCAGAATTGTTCCATAATGAGATACTAGAATCCCAAAACCCAATTTGGTCTATTTTCTCATTAAACGGTAACAGATGCAACAGCCCTGTAATCATCCAGCTAATACTGCGTAAGCCTACTCGGAGGGGCCACACGGAGGGGAACGTCCAGGACCGCTTTCTGCAAAGAGATTGTTGCTAGGGTCTCTTTATTTTGCCAGGCTGTTTATGGACACATGGACATCCACACACCAGGAAAAAGAATGCCAGCACACTTCGTTTGGGTCTCTAAGCCAACTGAAAGTCTCTAACCTTTTGCTGGTCTAGGCAGACTTTCAACCACCAGCCTACCAGCCGAAAAGCAGACTCCTTTACTTACACTTCAGTGCTTGTCACAGAGTTCAAGAAACATTTTCCTGGCTTCTGAACAGCTCCTACCAGACCAGACTTACAAGATTATTTTTTTTAAATACTTTAATCTTACACACAGATCAAGCCAAGATTTGAATGAAGAAATTGCAGATGTCATGGTTAGCGTGGAAGTATGACTTCTGGATCCAGAGAGCAATAGGACCAAACACAGGTCCTAATATCCATTTTTACTTCCATATGAGCAGGCAACATTTGAAGAATCCCTTCTTTGCCTCAACTGCCACCATTCTGCGGACCCAACCATACACATAAAAGCAAACACCACCTCAAGCATCCTAAAAGATGGCCTATTAATGGTCCAGTTCAGTCTTTGGAAATCAAACAGCCTCTTCAGAAGTTAGAGGTAACACTTCCTTCCCTTCCAAGTTACCAAGACACTTTGTAAGAAATTCCTTCTTTCTCTAGTCATCTAACCATTTAACATGATAGTCTGAAAAAGAGGTGATTGAGACCAGACATCATGTACTTTTCAACATTAACATCTGCTGTAAAATAACGTGACAATTATCCACACCCCAGCACTTAACGCTGCTCTAAGCACTGCAGGTTGTGTGTCAAATACACTACACCTACCAAACTGCCAAGAACCAGCAGCCGACTCTGTTCTCAGAAAAGGGACCACAAGAAGCACCATGGCATGCCTTGGTCCATCCCGAGGGCTCTGCACAGGCTGCTCTGGTAGGACTCCACAAGGCTTTAGGGCAGAAGCCTCCTCTTCTGCAGCCAGAGGTTCCAGCCAAAGCCATGGCCATGGTCTTCCCAGCATCCGTCTCAACCTGAATTGCTCTGAGCGTTCCTATTCCTATACGTGCTTTTTTATTGCAAGAGATCATGATGCCCCCAATACATTTTATACATGTTTTAAAGTTATACTTAATCCTAGCGATAAATAATGCTGGCTAGCAATTAGAAGCCCTAGCTAAGATTACTGAAAAAAAAAAAAAAACTTGATTGATTTACACAGGCCTAAAACGAGCAATTCCCTGATGCATTCCGCCAAGTGGAGTTAAATGAAACCAGTTCCAGTTTTTTAGTGTAAGCTTAGCCTAGCAATATAAGGAAAGACCAGAAATAACCCTGCAGAGAGCAATCATGTTTTGGAAATGTCCCCCACACCACCACAGTCGAGGAGAGGATCAGGGGCCGTCGTTGAGGCACAGGAAAAACTCTTAACACGCCAGGGAAAGTCTGCTGCATCGCAACCCGGCAGCTGACTGCAAGGAGGTTCTCAAGAAGAAAGGGGGGAAAAAAAAAAAGGAGGCGGGGGAGGAGAGAAGGCAGAATGGGATCATCAGGAGTTTGGCAAAAATGAAGCTCACCCACCAGGAAGGTAGGGGAATATACATGCATAATTTTACACGGATTAAGAGTTTGTGTCAAATCTGTGATGTGCTGTGGTGAATTCTTATACTGCAGTGAGTCATCTTGTCTGACAGTTGCTGGGGAATTAAAGCAGTTATTTTTAAAAAATTATACGTCCTGCTTGACGCGTTATACAAATAGCCTCTTAAAAAATTAAAATGCAGTCAATGCATTTTTAAGTATAGAAGAGCTATGGTACATTTAGGATTCTCTGTACCACACCACAAACATCCATTCTGAGCCATGAAAACCTAAAGGAGTCTATTGATGTCCCTTCAGAGAAACACTGATCTTTCTGCTGCTCCCAATCCAAATTCTGCATCAAAAATTAGTTTATTATATCTGCCTTTTATACAGCATGAAAATATTTTTCCCTGAGAAAAATTAAACACAAAGGAAAGAGGTGTGCTAAATCTGAATTCCTTCAATACCAAAGGATGTTTGGTTTGCTAGAATAAAGACTATTCGAATCAAAATGACAGCATTCCCCTTATAATGGAATAACAAAGGCAGGTCAATACCCTTCAAGAGAAAAGCAGCGTGTCGGCTCACAACCAGAGGTGTACATCGCGCTGTTGGTTTGGCGAGAGGAGGCAGCGCTGGCTCCCGCTCCCCGCGTGGTGCAGCAGAATCACGCAGAGGTGCCCTGAAGCTGCAAAAGGGCAGCTCCTTACAACGCCTCTTCTTCTTATAAATACATTGCTTACTGCCTGGTTTGCGTATAAAACTGACACCCCATCGGCAATTTTCACGCGTCCTAGGGAAAAGTTTTTCGAGTATGTCTGTTGTGTAATACAGTAGAGATCATCTGAATGATCTATTAAGTGTAACCCTTGGGCAACAATGCTGCTCAACATCAGCTGGCAATAAAGGTGTATTTACAGCATGCCTTCGGGACAGCTGTTCTGGGAACATCCTGGAGATTTGCATAGTCTATTTTACAAGGCATTACAATGTACTTCAACTGAATGAGTGGCAGTGAATCCTTTCCACACACCATCACCCATTAAAAGCCCTTAAGTCCAAATAGCATAGTAAAGTGAAGTAGGTAGCCATTTAAAAAAAAAAAAAAAAAAAAGACTTCAAATTTCAGCACCTTAAAATGCAAACGGTTATTAACTTGTGAATGAATTTAACCTGTTTGTAAAATAACTGAGTTACTGTCCCTCTCCAACTTGAGCACCACCCAAGAAACAGAAGAAGCTGATGAGAAGAGCTTCATCTTACAAAGAAAGAAAAGTTTCTCTTGCCAGCACTCTTGATTTCATCATAATTCCCATGGTATTTGGTGTATTTTCTTAAAGCGTTAGATCTTGCAGGTAACGTGAAAATTTCAGCTTTCCGTATTTTGAGTAAATTAGTCCTCTCTTTGACAGAAAAAGAACTGAAAATATGAGCCAACTGCACCCTAACGGCTCAAAAAACAACAAGAAGTGAATGTGAGTATTGAATTTCATAGCTCATTTCTCACCTAAACTCAGAAAGTATTAACACTTTGTCATTGCACAGATGATACCCACTTGCTAAACAGAGCACTATCTCTCAAGGAGTGAATTAAAAGGATGACTTTGCATCCTAAATCACAGAGGTGTGGTAGTTATTGAAATTTTCACACTTTGAAACCTCTCCACAGGTGAAGAGACAGCTGGCAAATGTTACGGCGAAATAATAGCTATAGGAGCCAACTACAGTTCTCTGGCCCCAACCCAGTGCCTACATGCAGACAACAAAAGGCAGAACTTATACTTAATAAAATAATAAACCTGATGAGACAATGACCCAATCAACCCAAACAACATTACTGAATATAATCGAGCCAGTCGATACAATGAAAGCTGAGGACCAAATTAATTAGCTAAGTGCACATCCAGTGCCTTTGGGAATAAGTAACCACTCATTAAAGATCTGCTGACACTTCTTTGAAAGCGCTCTTTGGAGAAAAGTTCAGACTTTTAAAAAAAATTAAAAAAGGAATCTGCTATGCCTCATACGTTTACAATGGAAGAGGACTGGAAGTATAGTATGGAATATAGGGAGAACAGTTTCTGAACAGGATGGTTTTCACATTTTCCATGTGGCGTCTGTGGTTCTTTAAGTGTTTCTACTATGTTATCTGACACTTGGATAAAATACTGGAAGAACTATAGAGTGTCTTTTCCCAATTAATTTTGGTTCAGGAAGTAATTGCAAGGGCAATGTAACCTCATATACCCTTAAATTGAGGGGAACATTAGAAAAGTATTTGGGGGGCTATTGTTTTTAATTCTTAAGTATTTTTAAGAATGGAAGGGTTGTAGAATTACTTTTCTTTTTTTTTTAAATAAGACAGCACATTTCAGGACTCCTGGTTTTATTAAATCAGTTCTTCAGTTAACAACCCCCGAGCTATTCTAAAAAACAAGATGATTCATCTATTTCCACCCAGTACAATTTTATACATCGTTAGAAAACTAAAGCCTCGTAAAATTCTAAGCAGCCCTAAAGAACAACTACTGCAGAGTGACACGTTGATTGCATCAGCCTAGAAGGGCTACAGTTTTGAGCAACGCAAGCTTTAGTACTCCCAGTGGAAACTACTACAGAGTGTCAAAGTACACGTATGTAACATGCCAGCATCAGACACACTCACTCAAACACAGCAAAAGAAATGTCTTCGGAATATCTGGTGGGATAAGGATGATTCCACAACTTCTCATACTCATAAAACTTAAACTGGTGCCACGTCCCTATGTTCTGAGAATCACAGAAGCATTTTCCCCCTCCCAAAATGAAGTGGAAACGCCATCAAGAAGCGTGCCATTGATGCCTTAAGCTGAACCATACATTACATGCCAACACGTCAATGTGAACACCATTCTCAGCACCTATCAGAGTGCCAGGCTGCCTCTGTCGCTCGCTCCCTGTGTGGGGCAGGCTCCCAGCACGCAGGCGCTGAGGACGCTGCTAAGCACTTCTGACTCTGACTGATCTCTGCCTTCTAAACCATAATAATAAAACTAACCATATCTAAAATGGTTATCCTAATTTACATCCATAGTACCTTTTAAATAGCTATGTTTAAAACAAAAAAGCCTATTCAGACCACAACAAAGGGGAGGTAGAAGGCATGTGGCTTGCCCACAATAACCAACGGGTTCGGATCGACACAGAGACCATCTTTGCAGAACACGAAGTAAACACCTTCCTGATGAACCACTCCTCCCTCTCAACCAATGAGCAGTGCAGAACTACCTGAACTCTCGCAATAAAATAAAATAATAAAAAAAAAAAAAAGCACTTTGCCCTATCATCTAAAGAACATGTGCTACCTGTCCGGCAGCCACTTCTGAGGTTCTCCTGCCAGCATCCCTGCCGCAAGTGAGGCTATGCCTGGTGCACACCTCAATGAGCAGCTCCCAATTTGGCTACAAGGTTGGGGAGGGCGGGGGGGGAGGAACCACCATGGCCAAATTTAAATATATGATGACTACCAGTGAAAATCATAATTACAACATCTGCACAGTGCCCGTTGTGCGAGTGACACAGCTCTCTGGTCACACGGACACCAGCAACTCCATGTCAGGCTTTCAGAGGCGTTGCGTGGGTAGGACCAGTGCTATCACACAAGACACTTCCAAGAGCGAGGAAGGAGACAGCTTTAGCTCACAGCCAAGAAACGATCTTACAATAATCCTGCCGCTGCTCCTCTCTTTTCCACAGAGCAGCAGCTTTCTTTCAGAAGCTGTTCCTAAAGCTGCACGGTCCGTCACAGTTTTTGGCAGTGGAGAACTGGGCTGCTTGGGTACATGCTGCAGCTGTAAGACCCACAGCATTCAGCAGCACCAGAACCCAAAAACGCTCACAAACAACACAACAAACCAATTCAGGCATCCAGCATTTGAAAAACATTTTCCTGGCAAGTCTCACTCAGGAAAGCACTATAAAATAGGGCACAATTTACAGCAGTCGCTCAGCTCCCAGTGTTGCCAGTGAGACCCGCACACACCTTTAAGCATGCAGTTGCCTTCAACAGTCTCCTGCTTCATGAACGCAGCAGAGACACCCTAACACATCATGAGCTCAACACATGTTAAAATCTCAGTCTTGTGAATATTTATGTACATAGATAAGTGTATCACAGTGAATGTACTCCACTGAAGCCAGTGGACTGGCTCGTAACGGTCAAGTTGCACCGATGTAAGGTGCTGCACGTCCAAGGTGTAAAGATGCACAAAGTTGCCTTGAAAACGATTTAACCCAGAGTTAGCCTGGCTAGAGTATGACCGATCTTCTACAGCACAACAAAACTGCACAAATTACTGATCCCACTATCTGTAGGGATTAGTTTTGGGAACAGGCCAAAGGAGTTGCAACACGGGTGCCTTTAAGGTAGGAGCTTTAAGCACTGAATGATTTCATTTTCTCAGGCACTGAGGACTGTAATGCACTTGACTGAATGCACATCAAGAGCAGCTTGGGGGAAGACACTGAAAATGGGATGCTGACCCTTTCTCCACCTGCTTCCCAGTTCCAACCCGTCTTCGTTTAGGCTGCCACAGTCAGAAAACACGAGCCATCCCGTCTACTGGGTGTAACATCAGTGGCACAGAAGGAAAGAGACTGTCAGTGGGCTAAATTGATTCCAGCTCCAGTTGCAGGGAAGTTACAGCAGTGCAGATACAGATGTCCAATTCCAAACCACGTCCCACATCCTCAGAGCCTTCTTGGATTATGCTTACAGCAACAGAAACTGCACCGTAAAACTGTATTACAACTTTAGTACACTGAATTAGCATATTTCTTACTGAAGGTCTACGCCAGTTTGATTTTGGTCTTCTGCAAGCATTTCCTAACAGCTGTTTTAATTAGTACCTCGTTGGTGTGTAGACAATGATGCGATACACACCAAGAAGCATCTTCTGCATAAAGCGAGAACGTTACGCATACCGTGATATAAACAGTCCTTCCTCCCACCCTCACTACCACAGATAAGGGCCAATCGACGGGCAGCGCATCACAGAAAGGCAATATATTGTATTTAACTCCCCTCATTTCAGGTTTTCAGGGCACAGTCAGGGCGGGGGAGGCACAGAAACGAGAGCCACAAGCCATTCCAGTAGCTCATTCTCCTCTTCACCCTCAAAGCGTTAAAAGGAAAATACAATGTCAACATCAGCTCCTCCCTGCTGATGAAACTGGCTGGAGCGCATTTTACTTTCTGGCTTGGAGCCCTTACAAACCGTTACAAAAAGACAGCAAGACAGACAGACAGCTCAATATATCGACCACCTCCAATAACTAATTTGGGACACGCTGGGTCGTTTACCCCTTCCGTTAATCGCTGTAGCCTCTCGGTGGTGAGTGAACCCCGATATTTGGGGGTGGGG
>NW_009648785.1:4558792-4562852 GCF_000708025.1 Charadrius vociferus
GCTGAACAACTTCCAACATACCCCCGTTTTCACCTATATTCTCTGCATTCAGCCGACGGTGGACTTGGCGGTGCTGGGTTAACAGTTGGACTCGACGACCTTAGGGGTCTTCTCCAACCTGAATAATTCTATTCCAACCAAGCCGTGGTGATTCTGGTGTGTGTATCGCTAAATCCTGGGTGTACATTTCCATGAAAGAGTTGCGTAATCTTAACATAATGAAGAAGAACAGAGTTGGCACTGTGGTGTGCCCATGCTGAGCGGCAGCCTGTACCAACTCACACCGAGCCCCTCTCCGGGGAACATGGTAAAAAGGAGTGACGCACCAGTACTCCTAATTACACCGCTCCAACATAAGAAGGAACTGTTTTGAAAACATTTAATAAAACTCCCTTTCAGATCAACAAATATGTTTCACGAGGAAAGTCTTCCTTTCTGTCATTTTCTCCCTGTGTATATTTTCTTTCTTTTTTTTTCTTTGGTTTAGGTTGAGTTTTGGTGGCTTTTGTTTTAAACCTCTCAGGCGAAGGAAGGAGCAAGATACCACAGCACCTATCGTTACAAAAATCCTTGGGAGTCCCAATGGTAGAACAGGTCTTAGTGGGACACAACTTTTGCAGAAAGAAAAAGGCGTAATCATCCCCAGGCTGACCTTGGCTTACCATTTCAGTCGGTGGAAGAAAAGCAAGGATGTAGGAGTTTCTTCAAATGATAAAGCTTAGGCTGCGACTATACTAAACAATGTATTTTTTTTAATACGTTGTGGAACAAAAACAAATTACATCATATTACCAGCTGTGCTGACCTGGCGTCAACACTGGAGTGATTCCTGCAGCGTGTGTAGGGCTGGTGGCTTCTCCTGTTTTCGCTGGTTACCAGCCCCAGACGCAGGAGAGCCGTTTACACCCAGATCGTGGCTGGTGCCAGCATCGCTTCAGCCAGACCAGTGGCAGAACTGGTTGGGATACTTCAGCGAGGTTGCCTGCTGTAAACAAGGCTTGAACACACAAAGTCCCTTATTTTTATGGTGCTGCTGTTTGTTTTATTGTCATGTATGTTGCTTTCTAGCAACCGCACCTGGGCTACTCTTCAATGCACTGCACGATGGGAGCCATCTGGTTCGCCTCTCTTCAGCAGGGCCACGGCTTCCAGCGGTGTGGTGACACTCTCGCCATTTGGGGCTATACAAACGCCTCTCCCCAGTGCTGTGCTACGCAGGGGGAAGATTTTTTTACCTTTTGTTAAGCACTGTGTGTTTCAAATACAGACATTCAAAAAATTATCCAGGTCTTTCTTGTTCGTTACATCGAGACCTAAACAATGAAAAGCAATTAAATCCAAATATGCTCCAGGGTTCCTACCTGAGAATCCGAGTTTTGTTTGTTTGTTGTTTTATGTGGGATGAAATAGGCTGAAAGTATCAGCCTTCTGCAGGAGTGGCTTTTTCAAGTATGATGGAGGCAGCCAAGAGGGAGGCAAGGAAAGGCTTTGCGGTGATCCGGCTTCCTTCCCTACTGCGTATCTCCGAGCTGCACCTTTACTTCCCCAGTCCTGATAGAAGCTGATTATTTTATTCATTTTCTGATAATTACAGAATCTGTACCAGTGGCATTCACCCCACTTTCCTTTTGTGAAGTTACATAAAGAGACCTAAAGAGAAATATTTGAACATTCACATCATTGCGCATGAAATTTTCTTGGGGCTTTCACAAGCCCTGCATTTTAGGCATTGGGTGCTTTTATAGGAAGAGCAATCACTTGGGGTTGGAACTCATCCAGCAGCAATGGAAATGGCTGAATTTGGCAAACTCTTAGCCAGGGTGACATGGTGGCTCCTGTGGAGGGAGTTTGGGGGGCGGCAGGGCCCTCCGGGCAGGCAGGGCCATCCCGCCGCCTGGGGCTGGGCACAGACAGGGGCAAGGGCCATGGGAACCTTGAGCTGGGGCTCCGGCACGGGGATACACCTGAGGCCGTGGCAGCCTCCATTGGAAAACCCAATTGTTCCCCTAAAGCTGATCTCAGGAGGAGAGATTTCTTACTGATGCAAAGTATCGGGTCCCAGGCTCCAGGAATGAAATCCCAGGTGTATAAATTTGCACAACGATTTTGATGGAACGCTGAAATTCCAGTGAAAAAGAAGCAGGTCGGGAGATTTGACCTAGCTGGTCTTGATTCATGGATCCTTTCAGACTTATAGATAAGAGACTGCATCCTAATCATCCCCTGGAATGAGGGATAAAAATGTTCCTGACTCCAAGAAAAGCAGGATACTATTTGTATTTTGGATGCAGTGATTAATTAGCATGGTCAGGATTTGTAGAATGCTTTTCTATCGAGGCATGCTTTTTGACAGGCATGGCGATAGTTGCATGGCGTATGGTTTTGCCTGCTTTCAAGAGAAAAAACGAGTCAGTGATGCCTTTCCAACAGCAGCCCATGTCAACCCAGCTTACAAGGGACTCCGTACACAAATGCTTTCATTAAAAATATTCAGATTATGTACATGTAATGATCCATTTGAACATGTGTATCTTCATGGAAGAAAGAAAAAAGTGTATTTTTAATAAACAATACTTCCTGTGGTGTTCAAATCCTACTGGAGACTATGCTCTGTACAGATCACCTTACAGTGTCGGTAGCTGAGTGAAACTTCTGAAGGACCACATAGATGGAATTGACCTTAACTAGATAAAAATTCTCTTTCGTAGCACTTTCACAGCAAAAGATGTATCCAGTTTTGTAGAGATTTAGCCCGAAGCCAGGTCTATACTGGAGAACGTTCCCAGCATCATAACTTTAGGAAGGGGGCAAGGCACTAAAGACATTTAGAACAAAGAAAAAACTCCTATGTAGACATCGCTACCTTGACCTAAAGCACCTAAAACGATGTGTGTGTCTTCTGGATGCCATAGTAAGAGTAGGAGGACCATGTCTGTGAATGAATGGGTTAGCATCTCTGCTGTCTGTGGGAGCGGGGAGTCAGGATATGGCCAAGGTAGCAAAACAAAAAAAGTCCAAAGCAGGAGGCATTCACAGAAAAAACAACAAAAAAATCGTCTGCCTGGAGGGGCTGAGCTATAAGGAGAGATTACAAAAGTGCTTGCTCAGCTTGCTAAGGAACAGCAAGGGATGGCCCAGATAGCTGCCCACAATTATTTGATAGGTGGAAGCACCAAGGAAGTTGAAGGGGGGGAAAAAGTGGGGAGAAGAGGATACGACTTGGAGTAATCGGATGGAAATAAGAAAGGGAGCCGAAACACGTATCAGGGAAAGCTTCCAAGGGATGAGCAGCATTAGACTGCGGAAGAGGCTCTCCAAGGGAATGGTGGAATCCCCATAATTTGAAACATTAAAACCAGAGTCGACAAAGCAATCATGAATATACTGTAGGAAATAATCCTACTGTGGGATGGGATGAACACGCTTGTCTGGCATTGCTTATGCGAAGATGTACTGATTTTTTTTTCCTTGTTGAACTCAATTTATTTTTTCCCCTTCACCTCTCCACTCCCACCCCCTCTATTTGCATCTGTCTGCTCGTGGCTCATACGCCGGTCGTGAAATGTATTATTCTTTTACAGCATCTACTGCAAATGTGGCTGGGTGGCTACCTGCTGCCATACCGCAAAGAGCAAAACATAATTTATTAGATGCATTAATCAAGTTACCTCCGAATGGCATGCAAATAGTTCTGTAATTATTTTGAAGTTAGGTTCTAATTTTTTGTAACACTTAAAAATTAAAGCCATTTGTGAAGGGAAAGGGGAAGGGAAGGGAAGGGAAGGGAAGGAAAGGAAAGGAAAGGAAAGGAAAGGAAAAGAAAAAAGAAAAGAGAAAAGAAAAGAAAAGAAAAGAGAAAAAAGAAAAGAGAGAAAAGAAAAGAAAGGTTTCAATGTCCTTTTTTTTTTCCTCAGTGAAATGTAATAAAAGGAAAATTTTACCTTGGAGCTACCAAACGTGTTAGTTTTGTCTCAAATGAAATATTCTATTTTTTACACTGTGAAAACACTGAAAGAGTTTGTTTAAAACTTCTCTCCCACCTTTTTTTTTTTTTTGGCTA
>NW_009648785.1:4563104-4596970 GCF_000708025.1 Charadrius vociferus
AAGGGGAAGGGGAAGGGCGGGGAGGGGAGGGGAGCTGGCTGCTCAGCACTTCTCACGTATAATTTTCATTCTCTGTTACGCTTCCCAGGCAAGCACCAAGTTCCATTTCTCCAAGCTGTTTAGACACCTTAGATCCCTTTAGCTACCATAAGTATGTGACAGATGTAAATCGCTGCACATCTTGGCATTTGTTTCTCTGCCTTAATACTTTAAAATAATATAGATGTCCCTCTCTTAATTCCCTATGGTTTATGAAAATGAATCCGAGGGGAGCCAAATGAATACTCTAGAGAGACTGGTCTACCTCAGTGTATAGAAAAGTGATTGGACAGCTGAGAGGAACTATCACCTTCAGTCATTTTCTTCCTTAACATCGTTGCAGATGAGCTCTGGTAGTGGGGAAAATGAGAAGTTCCTTTCCCTGCCTGTCCCTGTGCCAGAGCTTACTGGCCTCATAGCACAGCTGGCAGCAGGGAACATAAATTCATGCCTGAGCTCCTTCTGCACATAGTTTGGCATATTAGTTCACATACTGATGAAACTAGATTTGAGCTAAGATGTATAAAAGGGAACTTTCTTGGCTGGAAGTAAGGTACTGCACAGGAAAAGAAAGGAAAACTTGGGAAATCTCATTTCCCTTAATATATTAGATATTTCTCTCTCCACTTTGCATTTCCATTGTTCTTACAGGAACAATTTGATTACTATCAATTTAAAAGTATTTTTTTTTACAATTGTATTTTGTGCATTTTAATACTTTTCATACATCTTTCTTTTTATTAAAAGTGAAAATTTAATAAAAAGCCTTTACTGGCACAGTTTAAATTAACTTTGGTTTGAAAGTTAGCCTCACATAAGAAGTGTTTATTAAGCTCCTGAAGGCTAGCAAAGCCTGTTTACATAAAGAAAAAGATCCTCTCCACTGCTCCATTTGAGGTAGGAATTGATAACACATTTCACAAGTTCAGAGAAATTGAGGGAACTGGCGTCTGAAGATAGGAAACCTCCCAGTATTCTGCTACAAGATCCCAACACATGCACACGCACAGGCAGTCTCTCACTGTGCCGTGCATCTTACAGGAATAATAGTTGTCTGCTCTTTCATCAAGGTTTGAAGCTTCAATGATTCTTACAGTTTTCTGAGAAGTCAGCAGTTTTTCTTCAATGAAATTTCTTAAACTAGATTTAGCGAATTTTTCAATCTACTGAAATTAGCACATGAAACTGAGTATTTGAGAGCAAATTTCCTAGAGTAAGTTCTTTTCAAATTTTGTTTTCCTATATTATTTTTCTTTTAATAAAACATACATGTATGGGAAAGGAACTAATAATTTTTAACAGCTTGCCCTCCATTTAGATAATATTTTTTAGCAACAAAAAATCAGATTGTTGCTTTAAGATGATGTCATACAAAACTGTTGGCACATTGTAAAACCAATATAAGTAATATTCTGTCACTTAATATGCCTTTCTGTGATCTTCGCCTTCCCTAAAGAACATTAAAATTGCAAAAGGTCAATGCTCAATTAAGGTACAAAAATAACTTTTGATACCTGGAAAACTTCTTAAGATTCTTTCTACTACAGCATGGATAAATGCCTTATTGGACATGCCTTAATATTTTCATGGATTCACAGCAGACAACATGAAATATCTTTTACAAATACAAAATTCTTTGTGAAATGAGGAAAAATTATTAAAGTCTTTTATTACAAATAAAAGTGTATTTTAACTATTGAACATTTTGCCCAATTTGCACTACCTGAGATATGTTAAATCCATTTCAGCTTGATTGTTGTCACCCAAAATTAGGATTAAGGTTACCATCTGCATTCAAAAAATTCAGCTTTTGAATGTTTTTGGTGTTTTGAGGTAGTCCTAGCAGAGTTTATGCTTTCTTAAAGATAATCAAGGAGATGATAGGTAACTCTTTGTTAATGGAGAGTAACAGATATATATCCAAAACATTCAAATAATTCTGTGATTTGAAGTATCAATGATCATAGAAAAAACACACTCCTCTCAAGCTTCTTTTAATTGTTTTCCCAGCTGACATGAGAGCTGGTTTGCTACTGGTAAGACTTGGAGCATTTCTGCCACCAAGGTGTAGAACTTGAATTATCAGTGACTCTTGGAAGCAAAAATAATTCCTTGCTGCTGCATCCAAATGATCCATGTGAACAATAGTCAAAATATTCTGGAACACTTTCCCAATGTCTGTGGCACCACCTTTACCTTAATTTTTTTTTTTCTTACTTAGCAACCAAAAAAAATATGCTTGAATTTTGTTCTGAGAAGCTGTGTTATAATTATCTTTACAATCTGCTCCAATTGCATACTATCTTACGTCTGACATCTACCATTAGCAATTTTGCACAAATGACAGTAAACGCATGGCGATTACTGATCTCGCTATTTAACCGCACGAAGTCATTTCTTCTGGCTTTCTGGAAGCTGGAAAGCCCTTTCTTTTCTGAGGTGGTAACTTGACTTTTGAGAAAATATTGCCATCACTGTCACTTTCAGTGTCACAATCCACGAAAAAATGTAACTCAGCTAAACAGAAATAAATAATACTTAGACTCAGTCTTAGGTCTTTGTCACTGTCTAGTCTGTGCACCTTGGTACTGGCTCAACAGGATCCTGGTCCTCATTCCAAAAAGCGAGTACACGTTTCGGTCAGCCTTCAGCAAATGTAGTGTGGACTCAAGGATGCTCTCTGGGAAGTCAACACTCACAATATTCCTCTTAGTTGTCCTGAGATCCTTGTGATCCTCATTCTGGCCAGGCTCTTCACCTCTGAGCTGCCTCCACAGGGAAGCTGATAGTTTTTTTTGAGAAAATCTTCTGATTTGATCCTGTCCTGAAACTTCCATCCTTATATTTGTCTCAGAAGGAGCCATAACTTCATTTCACTGTTACCATGAGTCTCTGAAGGATGTCTTCTATCATTTCCCTCTGTTCAAGTTTGCAGTACCAGCTTCTCCACAGGCTGAAGCCCTTTAGGGCTTATGGGGTCCCAGAGAAAATTTGCAGAGAACTGTAGTAAAGCTTCTCTGTAGAAATGCTTTTCCTGCAAGAGCTGTCTTTTAAAACTTTACCCCACAAAAAATATTCTTACTGACCCTTTGCAAAAAAACAACTGTCAGGGCTTAAGTGACAAGCGTTTGCTGTTTACATAGCTATTAATGAAACGTCCCAGAAGTTTTCTTCTTCATATGCCATTTCCTTACTTGGTTTATGAGTTCAATGCCAGGGATAGTATAGGACCATGGTTTTGCAGGCGAAGACTCCAACATGAAGCCACATCCCTATTTTTTTTAATTTCAGGTGCACGATTTGGCACTACCTCAAGGCAGCACAGAAGAGGAACTTCTTATTTGTGATTTCATGTCGAGTTTTTTTTTTTGTTAAATGATTAGAGGGAGGTTGAATTCAATGCTGGAAACAAGATTAACCAGCAGCTGTTTTGATTTCTGTGAGCTTTCTGTGAATGCAGTCATTGATTTAGTCTTCACCTTGCTTACGCAGCAAATGAATGAATTCAAGTGGACCCTTGAAATGAGAAACTGGTGCTCGGTGTCCCTGACGTGTGGACAAACGCACCCTATGGTGAGCAGCGCTGTGAGCAGTCACATCTGGCAGCGGAGGGGTACCAAACAGCTGGGCGGCGTGAGCTGGAGGCCCTGACAGAGGATGGCTCACCGCATTACAGCTTTTTGTTGCGCATGGATGTTTTTCTTTCCTTTCTGAGCTAAAAAGGTTAATTTTTGACTATTTATTCGTCCGAGCCTCCTTAAAGGCATGAGATCAGTGGACCATTTTAATAACAGTAGACAGTGCTTCCTGCCCCCTCTTCTCTCTGGCCCTGGGAGCTATTCTTACCAGAAAAGACTGAAACTCCACAAACACAACATCACTGGCCTACAACCCCATGTCAGCGGCTCAAATTAATCATCCCTACACTGTTTAACTTCCAGTGACAAGCTTTTACATTTGTGTTTTAAATAGTCTGGGAAATTCGGGTCAGGATTGACAGCTGGGAACTTCAGTTCCCAAGTTTAAAACAACTTTTTTTCTCTTATTCTTAATGCCTTTAAGTACAGACACCCATCTAAGTCCTGTTGGCTTACAGGGGCATTGGAGCTGACAGTGGAATCTCTTAATTTCTCTGCGTCATCATCATCCAGAGAATGGGGTAACTTCCAGCCCTGTAGAAACAGGATAATATTTACTTACCTCATCAGGTGTTGTGAGGATCAGTTACTTAATAGTACTTGTACGTTTCTCTAGGAAATGCCATGAATGCCATAGAGTGCATGTTTATCTAATGATAAACATTTCGTTAGCAACATAAGAAAGCAATATTCTTTTAAAAACATAGCAATTCTATGCATTAAAATGCCTCCAGTATTTCCTTCTGTTTTTAAGAAAAATGTCCTTGAGATTTTACAAAAATGCCTTTGCACCATAAAAGAGGGAGAGCATTTCACTTTCTGGGATTTAAACCTCGTCTTTCAGAGAAAGCAGGAGAGCTTAGTGTTCTCCAAGCAGGGCAACACTGCATCCCAAGAACCGGTAATCTTTCAGTCACACATTTTGATCTTGCTTCATTCTCTTTTCTTGCTCTGTTTCTGTTGTTTCTTGGTCTGATTTTTAACTGATCTATTTACTGACCTTTAAAAAACTCTCCTGCATCACTTCAGGAGGAGTCTTGCCTTGACTTACAACGTTAGCAGATGTACGTAGTGCCGAACCACTGAGCATAACTGAGTACACGGCCACAGGTTTGTCTGGATGATAATGAGAAGGGAAATAACTAAATGGGCTGAAATTCAAACCTCTGGATATTTTTGGTGCAAGTCTGTATACGACACCTTTATTTTGATGTGAGGTCTCCAGGTCATGCCAGGGTAACTTACAGACTACTATGAAGCAGTTTTAGTTAAAACCTATCATCTGAACCATTTTTATTTCAAATTAAACTGGAGTTATATCAGTTAGCTTGTATCAGTTAGGAACAAATCAAAGCTAAGATGAAACATCCTTAATCCAAAATAAGAATAGTTCCACCAGTTTGATTGGTGTGACTGTCTGTAATAGAGAAGACTTTGTGTCATTCACTCTTGAAATAATTTATTCAGATGAAGTCTGCCCAGGGCAAGGATTCAAATAATTTCTTCTTTTTCCCCAACCTTCTTTGCACAGATAGTTTGTTAAATGTCCCAATGCTTTGTCACTGTTGTTGTTATTGGTAAGAAAAATGTCTTCCCATTGGAGTTAAATTGTGTCCTCAGGTTTCTTATATGTAATTCCTGAGAAAAAAAAAAAAGTTTGTACTGCAGGAAAGAATTTGATTCACAGTTTTTCCAAGGCTTCACCTCTCACCGAGCTGTGATGTTGATTTTACACAGGTGAGGTGACTCCAGATTCTTTCCAATGCTTTCTGGGAACGCGTCTGCAAAAATCCCAATCTGACAATTTCACACATATAAGGAAAGCAGTTATTATTGCTTCTTTAGCTGAAGTAGTCATTTGATATCTTGCTTGAATGCATTTGCAGGATGAAAGTACAGATGATATGAATTTGGAGAATTCTTTCATGCAACGTTTTAATCTAACAAAGACTGTTTTCTGAATGCACCAGAGACAACTCATGGACAGTTTTGTTTCTCCCAGATCCCCAACTTCATTTTTCAGTCAGTTCTTTAGCCAGATTTCTTCCTCTTTGCTGCCACTCGTAATCCCCACTTCCCACAGCCCCCTTGTACCCCGGAGCCCCTGCTACCGGGTTGGGGACCTTGTGGCCCTTGTGACTTTGCTCTGAAGAGCCCCTGGTGTGTGACACAATGCCTCGGGCAGGGCACATCTCCAGCCCCTGGGGCTTTTTAGCACCTTCTGCTCAGCCTGGATGAGGGATCAGCCTGGGCTGTTACAAATGAATAGTCTTGGACCTTCAAGTGGCAAGCGGGAGACGGCCATGGGCCCAGAGGGGGCTGGTCCCTCAGGACTGGTGTTGAAGGAGCTGCTGCTGGTGGGTGAGGTGGGTGAGGAGATCTGCACCAGGAGAGCTGCTGGCTCTCAGGCTTGGACCAAGCAAGGACTGTCAAATGCTCCTGCTCCTAGGAACTGCTGTTTACTCACCTTCCCAGATAATATTAATGGCAAGATCTGGTGGCATCTGTTCACCCTTTGCTAGTGACACCTGAATGGCTCACCACCTGCTTCATTATTTGAGTTGTCATTTTTCCAGGCACCTAAAGGTGTCAAAACAAACTTTTGTCCCTTCAGGCTCATTTATGTTACAGAAAGAGGAGTAAAAACACTTGTCTGTGTTGTCTTGTTTTTAATTACCACAGGACAAGAGTGCTTTTTATGTAGCTTGAAAGCATAAAATAGATGTTGCAAAACAAATCACCATTGTATATAATGGGTACCCTTTGGTGAAATAGCCTTTTTTTGTACATTACAGTGTGTCCACTCATGGACAATTTTTATTTTTTTTTTATTGGAAACTACTTCAAAAATGGTGTAATTTAGGTAAAGAGGTAGTATCTGGGGCACAATTATAATGGATAAATTTGTGGAAAGACATACATGAGAAAAAAATTATCTGTGCAATGCAGATATGATTGATTATTATAGGGATATCACATGAAGGGTAAATTGCCACTGTGAACAAAATGGCATTTAAAAACTCTTGAATTACTTTGCTATCAGTTCTATGATCAGAATTTTGTGTGCATTTAGGATCGTGTCTTGTTATTTGGCTATATCATGGAAATGATATATAGACAGTTTTGCCTTTCCTTTAAAAATCTAGATTATTATTGTTATTAGGAGTTAAATTCTATAATGTTTTTTCTAATACAGATTTATAGGATGCTTATAAAACAAGGTACTTAGTTTGCTAGCATGTCAATAAACCATTAAAATAATCCATACATAATTCTAACTATAATTGGTAGTATATTAAGGGCCTGAGTTTTTCTTAGGGAGACAGAGTAAATACCTACTGTTTTCAGCTGGAGTTCTATATTGTGAGATGATGAACTAGATGACTACTGGGATTTTTGTTTGGCTTGGATTTATATCCTTTTTGTTTCAATATAAGATAAAAAATGTACAACATCTTTCCTCTAGTTGTTTTTATATGGTAAATATATATCAGAGTTGTTACACTTGGCTTTCTCTGCTGGAGGGCTTGAGAGGCAAGTTAGAGACACCTTTTCACTGCCTTCCTACCCTCATAATGGAGTGGGAGTTTCAACCCCACTGCTCCTTGGTGCCCAGCCCACCTGGGCTTGACCCACAGCCCTCCCCTCTGGGTCAGACAGTAATTTGGGTCTTCTTCCTCTCCTCACTGTCCATTTCCATGAAGTCTGTAGGACTCCAGTGTCTTTCCCTCCTCTGGTTTCTGTCTTTAACGAGTGTAAATGAAATCAGACCCAGTGCAGTTCATGTTGGGAGATAGCACAGGAGGTGCAAGGTCAGGAAACAGAGACGAGATAACGGTTAAAATGAGAGCATGGAATGGAGCTCGTCACAAACCTTAATACAGAGTTTAGGATGTAGATTACCTTGATACTTGGCCATGTCTCTTACAAAAAGTGGATGCAGACTATTGTTTAATATGACTTTTTTCCTGCAAAAAGCAAGCCATGCTTGGTGATGTGCAAAAGGTCAGGGAGGAATCCCTGAAACCTGAGCATGCTTCAGCAGCTGCGGTTGCTGGTACTGCAGGGTATTTCCAAACCCACAGGAGCATGCAGCTAGCAAGTTACACATCTCTCTTTGGAGAACAAAAATCATTGTATTGTCCAGTGAAAAGGTAACAACAGCTCGTGAGATATCCAGTGCTGCATTTATAAGCTAGAAACAGTGGTATCAGTGTAGCCTGACTGTGATTATCCTTTTAGATAAGGTTTAGGTGGCAGCAGTTAACTCTTGTCTCTACTGTTTATATGTCCTAATCACTTCATGTAAAGGGTGACTGATTTAGTGCAGACAGAGGTAGAACTGCTTTCAGAAGGTTGTTTACTATCCCTGATACTAAGGTGCTGACTCAACATCTTAAGTAATTAGTACAACGAAAAAACCTTGAATATATTTAACGTCAATAGATTCAAGCAGACTGTTTTCCAGGTGTGCTGAGCTTTCCTGAATCCCATTAAATTCACAGCAAGATGCTGTATTCACCACCACTAGAGATCAAACCAACCTTTAAAGACCTTTGGAGATCCATGTTTCGAACACACCACTGAGCTACCAGCACAGGGGCTGGCGGCCCTTCAGTGAGCAGTGCCAGGCGTTCCTTTCTTTCCCAGAATTGGAGCTTGAAGGTGCTGGTAGCAGCTTATTTTCACTGAGTCCAAAACGGAAAAATAGTAAGTGTCCACCTTGCAGAGGAGAATGTGACTCCGGGTTGGACACGCTACTGAACATCAGCTGGGCCACTGTCATGGAGCACATGCTCACTGCTGCCAGCTTGCAAATCAGTTCTGCACAGTGTTTTACTTCACATTGCCACAAACGAAGGGCATGTTCATGGTTAGGTGCAGTGGCTCAAGTGGTCTGCATTGCCTCATTAAAGTGGGGAAACTCAATTATATGTTAACCTATGCGCTTTCCCATTCTGGTAGATACATCTTTTGCTGTCTTTATGAAATTTGGACTCTAATTTATGTTCTTGATGCACAGAAATAACATCAACTTCTGAACACATTTCAATATGCGCCTAACAGGGTATAGCTTAGCGAACACGTGAAACAATTTTCCAGCTCACTTTCAGCAAGCAAGCTATATTTGCATCAGTACCATCTTGCATTAATCCTACCCACACAGCAAGAGGTTTCTGAGTATTATCAGTAATACTGCACAAAATTAACACGCAAAGCCCAGTAAAATCATCACCGTGATTCCTGGGCAGTGGGAAAACATTTCAACAACTATTATATTCCATGAGATTTCTTTCAAGCCCTTCAAGCAATTAGTTCTGAGGACACTGGAACTACATTCAGATAACATGCATCTTTCCTTCTTATTTCTGGTTACATGGATTTTTATTTTTTTTTATGGGATTCTGGAAGATTACAGGTGATCAGCAAATTTTCCAGAGTGCTGTGGCTCTATCAGACATTCCGGGAGGTATATGAGGACAGCAAACCCTTCGTTTCCCTTGTCATCCTTAACAGGGTCGATAGTTATGGAAAGCAGGCACTGGGAGACTCTGAGCTTTGCAGTTATAGTTTCAAGCTAGCACAGGTGGAGAAAATAAATATCCAGCCAGAAAAAGGGGGAAAAAAACAACTGTGGAAAACCTGTGGAAGCAAGATTGTGAATTTGCTCCATCATAAGGTTGGGGAAGATATTTTAATGGAACCATTTCTTTACTTAGGCTTGGCTTCCAGCACTCATTTCCCCAAGATCAAGGCTTGGTACTTCTGTCTGCCCTTAGACTAATATGAAACACTGGGAAAGAGGTCCTGAGTGCTCACTCTCAGAGATCAAACCACACAAATTGTGGTTTTAAGCCTAATCTAGAATTCATACATAAGGATGGAAGATTTATCAAAGTGCTTTTAAATTCAGGCTAAGGTGTCTTTATGGACTTGGTCATAATGGAGTTTGAGTTGCCCCTCCACCGGCACACTCCAGTGGATGGCATGCCTTACACATTAGTTATATTTAAACTATTTGCTCGTGAAGCAGCTCTGCCTGGATCACAAGTGTAAGTACTCACCTCAATACTTGAATCCAAGCTTTGTGTTGTCTGACCAAAAGATTTGGAAGTGCTCTCTCTGGTGGTGACTTGGTACTCCAAGCAGTGCGGTGCAGGAGTGACTCCTGACAGTGACATTACTGCAGTCAGGTCTGCGTGAAATGGGCACCGACCATGCTTGGCTCTTTTTTCTTCTATTGGAAAATCACCATAGTGAGAGGGTCAGTGCTCTTCTCCTGGGCCAAGCTTATAGCAAAAGTAAATCATTGTCCTATACCTGCATAACTGAGAGATCCCTGCTCTTCCATAGCCATTCTGTCTCCATCTCTCCTGCTTTTCATTTCTCTGTCTCTGGCCACATTTCAATTACCTCTTCTGGAAAGGGACTCACCACTATGTACTATCAGCAGTGGAAAATTTCAAGGTGATATTTTAGAAGGGAGTAACTGAACTGAATATACAAGCCATTAATATCAATTATGGGTGTCACAACAATACCAATAGCATTAGGTGTTGTTTAGAAGCTTGAATTAGTACCATTACACTGCCCACTCAGCTATGGGCATTTTCAGAGACAATATGCTATTTGCATTTTATTATAATGTGTCTTTTCTGAAAATTCCCATCATGGTGGGGACATTAGGAAAACTAATATTGATGGCATAAGGCAGTCATTCGTATAGGTGATGTACAGCACTGGTTTGACAGAAGCACCCTGCAGTTGCACCGCTGGGACAAGCAGCGTCCTCAGGGTGGACCTCTGTCTCTGCCAACTCCCTCTCCCCCCTGCCAGGCTCGCTAGGTCCCTCTGTGCCCCAGGTTTCTCCTTGCCCTGCCCAGTTCATGCTTTTTCTTACTGGTTTCTGTTGTGAAGCACCAGGGCAGGGAAAAGGAATATGAGAAGAGCATTTGGGCTTTAAAAAAATGTATATTACAAAAACAATTACTTAAGAAATAATAACTAACGCTCCTTGTTTCCCTTTTTCTTTTCAGACTGTGTGTGGGCTGAGATGCCTGGGGACCTCAGCCTCACCAGTTCTCTCTTGGCAGTAGAAAGGGTTGCCACTCCATCAGCCGGGTGCCCATAGGCATATTTTAAATAGCCTCGTCAGTGTGGGTAATTCTCATCAGCTTCTTATTCTCAAACCTGCCAGAATTAAGAAAAGAAAGACTCTCAAGAGGCTTTTCCCAACAAAACTAGGAAAATATTATTGCCACTTCATGCAATATGCTGGTGAGGCGTTGTTGGAAATAGCTTGTACAATTCTAGTAGGATCAGGGAAGTGGGGGCCAGCTCCGAGGAGGCTTGCAGAGCTTTGCTTGTTTAGTCTGGCAAATGAAGGCTGAGAGGGATACAATTTCTGTTAAATACGTTGTGGGGTTGACATCAAGAAACGAGAAGAGCTATTTACACTGAAGAGTGATACTGGCATGCAATCAAATTGGTATAAACTGATCGTGAATACATTTGGTCTTGGTTTTAGAAGAAAGTACCTGCTACCCTGGAGCAGTGAAGCCTTTAATCAGAATAGCAGGGGCCAAAAAATAGAGTTACATTAAAAAAAAAAGTACTATGAATTTATGGGGAGAGTTGTATGTAGCAGCACTGCCATGGCAGGGGAGTCAATTCAGTGACCCTGAAGGATCGCTCAGTCCTATTTCCATGTTCACAGTCTTTGTCAGAAAAATGAATTGATAACAACGTTGACACTAAAATCACCCTTCAGAGGCAATCTTCAGAGTCTTCAGCCTAGTGAGATGAAAGGTGGGAGATGGGGAGAGAGTTCATCTTTCATAGCACTATTGATTTACTCTCTCAGCTCATAGCAGAGAATAGCACCAGTTTGCACTCAGTTCACACTTGAAAGTTTTTTTTGTCTTCAGACACAGAGACTAGAAATGATTTTGTTTAAAAATCAAAGCTCAGATTCTGCAGATGTTCAAGAATCTTTGATGGGAGTATGGGAGGGACTCCTGATTCGTCAGTGATTGAAATAAAGTGTATTTGAGTAGGATATCATTCTTTCATTATAAAAGATAATAGGAGAAGCAGGAACACCAACAGTAGCTTTTCTCCTTCATTTCATAGTACTCAGAAAGCAATGATGTGTCCCATTCACATCTTGGATTTGTCAAGTAGCAGTATCAGCTTTGCATAGTCTTTTCTTCTGAACCACTCCTGATGAGAATTGGACATATAATTTTAAAGAGCCAGTCTAAGAGCTTTTTGTGTATCACTCTTCATACAATTTCTAGTTAGGAAATCGAGAAGACTGTTTTCCTGGCAGCCCAATTTTTCCTTTCCTCCTATTTTTTTTGCTAAACTGTTTCATGCTTTAAGAATCAATTTAGGATAATAGACTCTTTTCCTTTTTATTTTGTCCTTTCATGCTACTTTAAGGGAGTCTGTCATTCAGTATTAAAAGGAAAATATTCTAGCAAAACTTGTGATTGCAATTCCTTGATAATTTTATTCAATCTGCAGAAATGTTGAAGCCTTTCATGGGATCTTCCCCATCAATTTCTTCTTTTTAATATAGCATCCCATGAGTCAGGCTTTTATGTAACCCTATTTACCAATGGCTGCAGAGTCATTTATACAATGAGGAATGCAGTAAGTGCTCTCATTTGTCAGCAAAATATTGAATTCCACATGTGGCTAGTGTAGCAGACTACATGGTTGAACTAAAGACACCCTGCAGTTGTGTCATCCTGTACTAATTATTTCTTTTCCTATTTCTACATAGAAGACTGGAAGAAATAATTTTTGTTGTGTTGTAATTCAAGGCAGATGATTATGAATTAGCTCATACCAGAAAGGCTGATTTTTCATTGAAGGAAATGAGTATTGTTCGCCTCACCAGCTCGTTTTTTTGGAGACATTAATTATTAAACTTTGTCAGTCATATTCATAAGAGGACATCCGAATCTTCCCTCATACAGTTGCAAATGATGAGTTAGAAACACCAGCTTTCCTCCAGTTCAGTCTCGTCTGGACGAGCGTTGGTAACACTGCTGGCTAATTAGATGGAACGGGCAATCAATCAAAGTTATGTGAAAACCAAGACTTCTTACCGAGACAAATCCTGAGCAGCCTTGTTCGCTGCTGCTTCACACATCAAACAAAAGCTCTTGTCCCTGCCAAGGGACGTAAGACTCTTTACATAGGTGAAATGTTTATGAAAGTGGTGAATCTGTGGAAGGGGGTCTGTGCCTAACCTGCTGTAATCCCGTCCCTTCGCTGGAGATAGATACTCTGCAGTCATACCGGAGGGATGTGAATCTGGCCCACTGGAAACTGAGACACGAATGCATAATAAATACACCTTCAACCGTGTGTTCTTACTTCTATTGCGAAAAGCCTTCCTACGTGCATACCTCAAAAGTAATCCCCTAAACTTTGCACCTACAGCTTTCCAGTTGCATACTCACTAGAGCAAGGTGCTTGATGTTCAGCAGGTAGACAGCCATCATACCTTCTGAGCCTGCATCAGAGCCCGGCAGAAAAACTCTCCCATGTTGCTCTACGGTGACACTGCCTCAGTTCATAGGAAACCGTATGTCTGCATTGCAATCGATAAAACATCAGCCACAGGCCCTGTCTTTCCTCTCTGCAGGCAGCTGTCATGGGAGTTTCTCTCTCCTTTCCCTAATGCTGTTCAGTGACCATCTACTCTTGCCTCTAAGAGGGAAAGACCCTGAGAAACAAACCTCTGGGCCTTATATTGTGCTAGGTAGGGTGTTACTCACGGGCCCACGTATATACAGTTTCATGCAGAGCAATAGACATATGTGAAAGATGGCTTATTTAAATTATAAAACAGAAAATGAAACAAGGCACTGTCTAAATGAATTCTGGCAAGATTTACGTTTGCGTCTACTGCTGATTTCCAGCATCAAAGTAATGGCAAAGACACTGTTAATACTTTTAGAGAAGACAAGGCAAAATGCAAAGTCTACATAGGAAAAAAAAAGGTAATGCCAGAAAACATGGATAGTTTGCAAGCAGCATAGAGAATTTGTTCTCTGTGAACGTTTACTGCATCAAAGAAGAACTGAGAATGTGTGTGAAACTAGTGGAAACTTCCAAAGTAAGAGAAAGGAATTTAATCTGCCACCTACATCCTGGGCAAATGTTCCATACATTGCATTACTGGCTATAATGAGAACTGTCTCCTCTTTGGAAAAAGAAAAGCATATGTAACAATCTATCTTCTTTTTGCAGTGCTTAGAGGGGACTGAGGTCTAGAAGGCACAATCATCTGAGGAAGGTGCAGAAAAACTTAAATTACACCTTTATGTCCCCTTAGTGTTGGTACCTCCTGTTCTGGGTACCCAGCTGTTACCCAGCTCCTACCTGTGGGTAGAAAACATCTTCAGTCTGTTAGTTGTCTAGAAGCCACGCGCCACCACACTTAGTGTGTTCACATCTCCTTTTTTAGATATAGACCTCAGATACTATTGTGGTGAACGTAATCAGAAGACTAATGAGGAAAGGTCCTATCTAATAATCTTTTTCTTTAGAGCTGAGTATAAACAGTTTGTGGTACATAATGCAGAGGACTGTTCTTACAATACAGATAATGAATCATAAAATACCTGCACACTGTGTGAGCACGCTCCTCAACGAGTTGTCAGGACAAATCTGTCAGCTGCTTAAGCTGACAGGAATATCTCGTGATATCTGAGGGGCCATAGAACAAATGATGTGCAAGCGCTGCATCAGGTCTATGCAGACAAAGCCCTTGCCACGCAGATCTCAGGCGCAGGTTTGCTTCCCTCCTGGAGGGAACAAGGTCTTTAATGGACTTTGCAACACTCACGACAAGCAATTATGTCCAGGTCCGTGACATTAAATGCACAGACGTGGCAGCACAGATCTTGGAGGCTGTCACAAATTGACACTAAATAAATTGTCCGGGACCCTGGCTTGGTAGAGCAGTTGCTTTCTTTGAAAATAGCATGGTGTTTTCTCTGCAGACTGGATTGGAACAGCAATGCAATTACTTCCTGTTATGAGGATTAATTGACCCACTCTGTTACTTCGAGCCAGTGAAAGTTAAACGAGGACATAAAATCTGAGCATTAGTCAGTTATTTAGAGCCTAACCAAGGACTCTCTGTTTTTATCGCATGTCTTTCTCTGTATCACCCTGCTGCCACAATGTAACTGTACTTAAAATGACAACGTGAATATGTGCTGTGTATGCAAACTGTATTAAAATAAAGTTGTTCAAGTTGCTCAAACATAGAAAAGAGAGGGAGTGTCAGACTTAAGAGTTTAAATTCATTAAGGCTGAAGTCTGCCCACTTTCCAGCTTAATTCCTAGAGCAAATTTATTTAGCATCCTTCATTAATAAATTTGGGTGGGACATACATGCTGGTACAATATGTAAATCTCATGGCTAGCAAAATGTGCTGTGGAAAGAAGTACCATATTTTTAATGACTGAAACAATCCTTTAAAGAATTTTTAGCTTAGTTTCTTGTGACCTTAAAATCAAACCAAGAAGCTGAGAGAACTACAAGCTATACTCCTCTTGCAAATTACCTGAGGTCATAAACTAAGATCAATATTAGATACAGAGTGTTTCTGACGTTCTTCAACACTATGGGTCCATAGCCATCGTCTGCACTCAAAAAAACAGATTTCTTTAGTCATTGCTTCACTGCATGTAGTCTCAGCCTTTGTCACAGCTGTTGGTTGCCTGGTTATGAAGGAGGGATATTTTATAGACCACCTGAGGTAGATAGGCAGGTCTACTTGGGTTACTGAATTCAGCTGAGTTTCTCTTATGGGTAACATATCACATCTTTGAAACTGATCAAGCACCATATTCAATCTTGAGATTTTTTTTACTCTAAGATGATGTTTCCTAGCTTCTTAAATCTCCAGAACCACATTGAATGAGTTAGAGGAATAGAGTTCATTATAAGGAATGTCTCTTCAGTTGGTCAAAACCCACCATGTTCCTAATAAAATACCTGCTGAGTTAGGACTGTTTCCCAAAGAAACAGTTACTTCTGTGTAAGCAAGAGCAACTTCCAAAAAATGAAGAAGAGATGGGACTGATGCAGCTGGAATTAATATATATATATATATCTAAAGGAGAGAAAAATGCATGTGAATATAAGATGCTGGAGGAATAGTTCCCATAGAAAAATCTAATTTAAATCAAGGACAGAGTAACATTTGCAGAAATGGTAAGAAACATTACAGTGGGAATTAGTCTTTCCTGGAATACATAGGTTACTTTGATCTTCCATAGAATTACGAGACTGCAAGTTAGCCATAATTGCTTTGCCCCGTTTTTAACCTTATAGTTATTCTAAGCTTCCTCCGACTTTGAGAAAGTCCTAAGAAAAGATTATGTCCTCTCTTCAAATTAGAGTCAAGCAGCATGAATTGTGCTCTGCATCGCACTCAGAAGTGAGAAGTGGTTATGGTTAAATCTGTCCTGTAGCTGATGTGAAGGACAAATTTGGCCCAACAACCTACCACGTTCCCTTTTTCCTTATGTGTGTACTGTCAAGATTGCAGAAGAGGTTTGTACCTTAGTGCTGAGCTACTTGCCTGTGTTTCTGCATGCCTCCAGCCTGTCTCAGGAAGAATCACCTGTAGACATGGCTTTCCGGAAGTCTTGGGAGAATAAGGAATGGGTAAAACCAAAATTAGAGCTGGATCTGCCTCCTAATGGCATGATTGAGAGGTCATACTCTTTTATTCATTGAATGGGCATAGAAGCACACCCATAGCATGAGGAAGCTTATTTATATGGGTAAATGCTCATGTTTGTGAGTAAGGCTTTCAAAATCTTGCCTGACATTTTCAAGTATAATGAATTAGTGATTTAGCAATGAAACAATGGGAAGAGCGAAGCCGCCTGCATCTCACGGTTAAGGCAGATATGTGATGGCACACCCAGCAATCAGTCCTATGAGCCAGTCATAAATACGGCCTGTAAAGTGAGGAGGCATTTAAAGCCAGAGAAAAAATCATAAAATCATGGAATGGTTTAGGTTGGAAAGGACCTTGAAGATCATAGAGTTCCAACCCCCCTGCCATGGGCAGGGACACCTCCCACCATGCCAGGTTGCCCAAGGCCACGTCCAGCCTGACCTTGAACACCTCCAGGGATGGGGCCTCAACAACCTCTCTGGGCAACCTGTTCCAGTGCCTCATCACTCTCAAAGTAAAAAATTTCTTCCTAATGCTTAATCTAAACCTGCCATCTTCCAGTATATAGCCATTCCCCCTTGTCCTGTCACTACATGCCCTAGTAAAAAGTCCTCCCCCAGCTCTCCTGTAGGCCCCCTTTAGGTACTAGAAAGCCACAATAAGATCTCCCCGGAGCCTTCTCTTCTGCAGGCTGAACAGCACCAACTCAAAATAAAACAGTAAACGTGCCTGGGATAATCTGCAGGGAGAACCAGGTCTTGTAAGCCATGATAAGAAGAAACCCCTCCAGTGGGACGTGCCCAGGAGATCGAGGGGAGTGGACGTGGCACTGCACTTTCTCAGAAGCAGTCGGGGTCTGATGAGGTTGGGTCTAATTTAGATAAAATGGAAATGTCACCGCATCCAGCCCTTGAGGCAGGCCCCGGAGACAGACAACAAGACCAAGCTGTGCTTCAGCTGCTATTTCACACACACAAACCACAGAAGGCCCTGCCATGGGGGTTATGCAAATAAAAACAGGAGGTTGTGCCCACAGGGCAGCACGAAGAGAAGGAGGTACCCCCATGCCTTGGGGTACCCCCTACAACCTTCAACCTCCAGCCTCCAACCCAGGCACTACATTATAAATCCCAAGATTACTTAGTCCAGGAGTCGGATTTGGCCCCGGGATGAGCGCAGAGATATCCCTGGGTTGGTATTGGAGATGGAGCACCACCAGTGACCTGGGTGAGCGTGAGTGGAGGTGATGGGTTTCCAGCCCAGGACTGCACTGGTGCCCCACTGCAGTCAGTCTGGGACACCGTTGCAAAAGCAAAAACCACTGTCTGGGCTCAGGGTTGGTTAGGAATTAATTTTGCCTGGGTCACAGGCTGCACTGTATCCTTGGGACAGTGTAGCCCAGCTCAGACATACTGCTGCTGAGGAAAGAAAGTTGGTGAAGGAACAGTCCAGAAGGGTGTGTCAAAGCCTCTTTTTAACAAATACGATTCCTTTTTAGCTTGTAGCTTTGCTTAGTCTGTCGGCATAGTTGTAATATTTTAGCATCTGTTTCACTGAAAATTAGCTTTTTTTAATATCACAGTTTTATCGTTTTTCTAGTTAAAACTAGAACACTAAACAGTGCATAGCGTCTGTCCATGCTGTAGTTCTGTAGCTAGGCTTTCCCATCCAAGATAATTAACTGCTCATTAATTATGTAATGAACTGGCTGGAATTTGTCATCGATTTCCACACATTCCCAGGAGTTTATGACAAAACTGTGCAACTTTCATTTGGTCATGAAAAGGTAGCAACGTCAAAGACACAGGGAAATTTAGCAGTGCCTTTGTTACTGCCTTAGCCTGGAGACATCTGGACATACATTTGCAGTGTCAAAGGAGTATAGCTGAAACCTACATCTTCCTTGTGTCTGAGTTAGCTGACACATCGCTCAGGTCCATACAGCCATCCATCCCAACAGGAGCCATGTTGGGGTGAGTGAGTCCAGCTTCTTGTTTTGGATGTGAGCACATGGCTGATCCTCACCATGTGCACGAGTCCCTGGATCTCCTTGGGATGAGCTGCAATATAAACGCTTGAATTAGGTTGCTAGCAGTGTTGCTAACTTCAAAGCTCTGTGTCTGGTCCCACACCGTGCTGCGTCAGCCCTCTAACCCCTTGCCTGTTGCAGAGAAAAAGCCATGGTCAGCACCTCACCAGAATGGAGACACAGCAGCTCCAGGAGTAAATAAAAGAGCTGATCGTCTCTCTCTGGGAAGCGTCCCAGGCACTTCAGGGAGCTTGTACTGAGCTCCAGGAAAGCACCCGTGCCACAGCAGCTTCACAAAACCATCGCCTGGCTTTCCTCACTCCTCATTTATCCAACACTACTGAGCTGGGCTCCAGCTTTCTCCAGAGTTACTCGCCTGTGCTTGTAAAGGAAATACAGCCGCATCCTTGAGGGGCCCAAGGAAGAGAGGGGTGACCTGGAAAGACTGGGAAAGATGGATTTTTTCTGCAAAAGGGGCCACAAAGCAGCTCACAGTTTCCAAGGTGCTTGTGTGGAGCTGCAAAGTGATCGCAAGGCATCGAGTAGCATTCCCCTTCCATTTCTGGCTGCATCATAAATCCCTCGTAGTAAATAAAGGCTTTTGTGTGTACCAGGTGTCCCAATGGCAGAACTGAGGTGCGCAGAAAAGAAAAGCACTGGTTAAGCGATGCTTTCTGAGCATCGGGATGGTTTCATTCACAGTTCAGTCTAAGGGGAAGATGATCTTGTACCTAAAGTATTCTGAGAGATTCAGTCAAGCCCTGGCTCTTTCGCAGGGAGCTGCGGGGATATGTTTGTAATCTGGTGGGAAGCAGAGCTGAAGGCCATATATGTAGATAAAGAGAGGCTGAAGAGAGAAGATTTTTTTGATTTATCCCTGCTGGCTCAGGCATATGTCTTAACCCTTCTAGCGTTAGCCCTCATGAGCGCAGCATGGTATCTCTGCCCAAGCACCAGGAACCTCCGCGCCTGCCATCCGCTGAGCTTCCCTGCTGTTTGCACAAAGCGCAAAGCTAATGGCAGAGCAAATCTGTGCAAACAAACAGAGGCCGCGTAACTGCATCCTGGGATGGAACGAAATCCCCAAAGCCCACAGTAGTTTCCTAGAGAAAGCTGGAATGAAGTACCAGGCTGCAGTCCTGGAGGAGGTTGGATTTATTGGCAGGGAGGTTTCTGCTGCTTGAGGGGGTTGTCTCCATGCTGCCCTGCCCTGGCTCCCAGCTGCGTGCACGAGGAGTCTCATCACTGGAGGGTGCACACATATGTGGTGCCGGTACGGGCAGAGTTATCCAGGTGCTGCCATGCATGACAAGGTCAGGGCTGGGCACTTGGCAGAAGGAGGGAAGGAGAAGAAGCTCCTGAATTGAGAAGGCTGCAGAGAAAAGCAGTTATGCTCCCTCTGCAGGCTGGGAACACGGGGTGGGGTAAGAGTGATGGGAGCAATATGTCCCCTCCAATACCGGCAGAGGGAAAAGCCATGTTTCATTGGCCCTCCTACCCTGTCCTTCCCCAGAGGCTGCAGGTGCTGTGTTGGCCATGGGCCACCTGGATGGGGTGTTTTGGAAATGAGCAGGAGAAGGATCGAAGAGGGATGTACCCACAGCAGCATTTCTGCCGTGGCTGCTGAGATGCCACCACTGAGCCTCACAGAATCACAGAATGGTCAGGGTTGGAAGGGACCTCTGGTGATCATCTTAGTCCACCCCCCCTGCCAGAGCAGAGTCACCTACAGCAGGTTGCACAGGACTGCATCCAGGCAGGTTTTGAATGTCTCCAGTGTGGGAGACTCCACCACCTCTCTGGGCAGCCTGTGCCAGTGCTCCACTACCCTCAAAGTAAAGAAGTTCCTCCTCATGTTTAGATGTTCAAGTTTGTGCCAGTTATCTCTTGTTCTATCACTGGGCACCACTGAAAAAAGACTGTTCCCATCCCCCTGGCACCCTCCCTTTAAGTATTTATAAGTATTGATAAGATCCCCCCTCAGTCTTCTTTTCTCTAGACTAAAAAGACCCAAGTGCCTCAGCCTGTCCTCATAAGAAAGAGTCTCCTCCTGAGTGAGGCCAAGGCTTTGCACTCAGTGGTCAGAGCAGCTTCACAGCATCTCCTAGCACTGGAAACCCCTCAGTGAGGACACCCAGCACACCACAGAAGCCCTTATCTACTGAGCTGGATTTTTGAGGCAACCTTATAACAGCTTTGCAGACACCCTTGTTTCATTGGCCATATCCATCCATGCCAGCCAGAAGGGCCAGTGGTGTCCTGGTACGTGCTGCTGAATTGCAGCACCTTGTTCTTCACCAAGGCCAGTTTACACCTGCCATACTCTCCTTCTGTGTGCAAACGCACACAGAGATGAAAAACTAATGGGCAATTACTTTTCCTGGAAAATGGTGCTGAGCATCACTTACCAGAAACGCAGAAAGCCGCAGGGCCCCTACAGTGATGAGGGCGGTGTGGAGGAAAGGGTGGCCTGCAGGAAAGGCTTGTCCCAGTGCCATCATTTCCTTAACTCACCTTTCAGAAAAGAAAATGCATGCAAGCAAAATCCTGGATGGGCAATAAATCGGAGAATTGGAAATACAGAAAGGAGGTTCCTATATTATTCTAGTCATAATTACACGTGAATAATATCATGGACTTTTTTTCTTTCAAAGTACAGGAGAAAGTGAACGTACCAGTCTGACACTCTATAAAAATACAGTCATTATAGATAAAAGTTTTTTTATAAAATTCATCTTAATTTAAACAACAGCTGCACAGAAGTATTCCACCGTGGGTCAGCATGCTGCAATCAAAAACTCTACTGAGAAACTAGGTTCAATTCCCTCTCCACTGACGTTTTTTTTGTGTGATGCTGAACAGGTTCCTTAATTGCTTCATGTCTCAGTTTCCCATTCATAAATAATTCTACTTCCTTTCCTGGAGATTTTTTTTTTTTTTTGCTTTTTCTTATAAATTGCATTCAAAAAAAGCTACTCAGGATGCAAAAATGTGTAGCGCTAAGTTAAGAAATTAATGCTGCATTAAAATTGTCTTTATTCTGCCTCTTGAACTTCCATTTTGGACTCTCCCTGAGGCACAAGCAACCCAACAATTAAGTTCTGTAACATAATGCAGATAGGGAACAGAATTAAGGTTGCACACTAATCACCCCTTTCCTTCATCTCCAATGCTTGACTTTGAAGCCTAAATAGAATTCTTTTAATGTCCTGCTAAACGTCACTTTCTATGTAATTTTAAATAAAGAGGTAAAACCTTAATTATTTCACGTCAAACTGTTATGTCTTTTTTTGTATGCATTCATTCTGCAGTATTACTAGAAAGGGCATGCTGACTACTCGGCATTGCTACCACCTCTGCCGATGTCTGGCCACACCAGGTGCTGCTCATACAAAGCTGCCATGTAGGGTATTGCTGATGGGGCGAGGGGTGGCCCACCAGGAGACAGGAGGAGAGGGGAGGATTGAAGAACACCAGCCTCTCTTTCTTTTCATTTCCACAATATCTCATCCAGCCAGAGCTGATCGTCAGACCTGTAAGGGCCTCACATGGCAGCTAAGGCCACTCCAACCCACCCTTGCTCTGCTAACTTGGAGGAGCCAGCAAAGCCCTTGCTGGAGGAGCAGGTCCCATCAGTCACTCTGGAGCTGGCCCTCCTCAGTGCTCCCAGCCCTGCTGCGTAGATGTAGATGTGCTTTGGGGCACAAGAATAGTCACGATCAATTAGTTTGAAAATCCACTGCTAACTTTTTCTGGGGGAAACATGAAAGGATAGAAGAGAAACTGCCATTTTCAAAGTTCACAACTCAGCAAAATCTGGGTGGTTTTTTTATGGAAAAAGAAAATGCATTTCCATAGCTCCAGGGATTCCTTCTGCAACTTGTCAAAGGACGGCTGCAAGAACCTCTCAGGAACAGAAAGTATTAAATGAGCAAAATAGATGGGTTAATATTGACAATAATGGTAATAACACAGTCCTGCACCAGTCTGTTTGGATGTTGCTATAATCTGTCCCTAGGTTAGTGGGAGATTGCTGGGGTTCCTTCTGCTTTGTGTGCTTGGATGTCACTGGGCATGTGTCCCCTCTGCTTCAGCCGGGTCTGCTGTGGAAACCCAAATGCAATGAGCAGTGTCGGTCTGATGCCCTTCCCTAGGGAGCGCCGGCAGCTCTTGCTGCGGGGGGGAAAGGAAATATTCATTGACTCTGCAAAATGTGGGTCAGTGTAGTGTTATGGCGCTTTTTTTGTGATTTATTTTGTTTCCATTTGGTATTAAACAATAGTGTAAGAAAGTCCTTGTACAGCAAATGCCTAGCCTGCCTGTGTTCTTTGGATTGCTTGGCAACAGGCAGAGATGTCATATTGGTATCAAAAAGCAAGATGATCTAGAGGATTGAAAACCTGCTGGTAACATCATCCAGTGACAAGAGCATCACAGCCTGTCTGTCCTGCCCAGGAGATTGTAGGAGCCATACGGTGACCAAACTCCTGGCAAATAAACCAAACCTGGTCATCTCACCAAGAAATCCAATGGTCTGAGTGGGAACCGATAAGGAAGGTGCGATGGGATGGGTCCTGTTTATTCACAATTAATATGGGAGCAATAACCATTTCTAGAGAGATGATTAGAGAGAGGAAAACAAGTAAAGAAATAGACAGAATGAGCAGGATGGGCCATTTAGCCTCATTCAGATCTCAGGTTCTGGAAATGAAGAAAAAGTGTTTTCTGTATCACACTAGTCAATTCTGACAGATCCATGTGCTACAGTCGTTTTTCTAGGTGCCAAGCCTCCCTATTGTTTTGTTCAGATGTTTTCTGAAGATATTTGGAGTTAAGTCATTCCAAGACCATTTTATTCCCTGATGTAGATTCTATGATGACTGTTTCATGTAAAAACATGGCCTTCCACGTTTCATCCAGTTAATAAAATCCAAATCTGAGTTTATCAATTCTTGGAGGGAGGGAGGGCAAAGTCGTGGCTCATGGCTCTGACCACAAACATTCGCAGACCTCATCATGTAAGAAGTGAAGCAGGAGGAAAAAGAGAGGACTCAAACCTCTTAATTTGGGAACTCATATATCCAAGGTTATTTGCCAGCTATTTTGTTTCATTGGCACTTCTGAGCCATGTCTCAGCCTGCGTCCGATGAGTCCATTGTGTTTATTGCTGACACCATGCTTGTCTCCTTCAGAGCAGGATCTTCTCCTGGGGAGGAAAGGGGCTGCGATATTTTAGCTGTGCACCGACCAGGCTGTTCACAACGCTCGGCCAGCGACAGCATGAAGCATGAAGCCCCAAGCCCCATGGGCAGAGGCAGGTTGCAGAGCGTGTCCCCATAGCCCCTGGCCATGGCAGAGCTGTGCATCGTGGCAGAGCTGTGCAAACCAATCCAAGATTAACCACGTGCCTGCCCAGGAGTTCAAGGTGAGACCGTGCTTCCCTTGATTCACATGCGACACCAAAGGCTCCAAACTCCCATCGAGAGAGGCTTAAAAAGCTGCAGAAAAAGCCAGCAGGTGAGTGGGAGCAAGCTTTCATCCCTGCCCCCTGACTGAAGAGAATGGGAGATGTAAAAATAAATGGTTGGTGAAACTTTGTCTGTATTTTGCGGGTGACTTCACTAGGACCCAGATCCTCTCCATTGATTTCTTCCTCCTGAAAGGTAAGCACAAGCCCGTATCACTGGGTAAACATACTGCACCCAGGAATTTGTTGACCATGGTCATAGCAAAGGACGTAGTAAACTCAGATATTGGATTATTTGCAAATTGCAGCAGTGAAACTAATCTAACCTTTCAGCGGCTCTTTTAAGTGATATTATTATTAGCCCTCGTTCAGAGGATGGCAGGCAGGCAGCCAGTAAAGCACTTAGAGTTTACCATCATCCATCTGCTCCTCTATAGATTTGAAGACTGTAGAAATTTTCCTTTTTAGGGCTTACTTGGAACATGATTAGTGGGCCACTTGCCACATCGCTATACAAGCGTGTCTGTGTGCTTTAGGCAGAGGTATGTGACAGGTATTTTATCAATGAGGGACTCCTGATTGAACAGTATTTCCATTCATTCCTCTGCTTGTTTATTTGTGTAGCAAAACTACCCCTGGTGTTCTCAAAACACATATCAGGATAACAAACATTTTGCACTGCAATAAGGGGGTTATACAAGCATATACACATACCCTTCCAACTCTCAAGGAAATTAAGGTTAAAATTAAAAGGCCTTATTTTTAAGTACCTGAGTGATGTGGCTTTCTCTTGAATTCTAGAGTTATAACTGCAAGAATAGCTAGTAGAGCAATGCCTGGGATCCTAGGTAGACACTAGTCAGGGATTAATATCATGGCACTGTGGGGTGCTGAGACACAAGGAAAAGTTAGCCCCAATCCCCAGAGCCATGCAGTCTAAGTAGTCCTTTTATGTCGCTTTTCCTGTGATTTTTCAAAACACAGACTGGGCAGCACTGGGCTGGCTGAGCTCATTGCAGTGCTGCGGTAACGGGGCTGGGAGCACTGCGGGCAGGTTCAGTCCCTCTGGTGAGGTACTGCTGGCTGGGAAAGGGGATTTACGATGGATTTGGGTTTACGGGGAGGGTTCATATAAAGTCCGTTCTCCCTTGAATTCTTTCAGGGTTCCACATTCGCTATTTCATAAATATGGAGAAGATCAAAGGTGTAATTATGTCAAATTATGTTAATGTGCAAGAGCCTTCTGTTTCGGGCCATCTTGCAATATCGCAGCTTTTACCTCAGCTCCTGCCTTTTACCTCTGCTGCTCCACCGCTCCCAGCTCCCGAAGGATGCGTTTCCAGAAGTTGTCATTTTTCATTTGCTCTCTGATGAGCTTGGGAAGGGCTTGGAGCAGAGTGTCTCCCAGTAAACCTACAATATTCCTGGCAACGTCTCTGAAAGAGTCTGGGTGCCAGAAAGCTGGAACTTCTGCTTCCAGGAGGGAATTTGAACTGTGAGGAGGTGAGTGGTATAAATACATCTCTTATTCACCATGCTGCCCAGTTCACCCCCATTGTGCTCTGTTGGCTGTGGCACCATACGTGCTTCTTGGTTTCTAAATGCAACTGCTCATGGTGGGGCAGCGAGTTCAATTAAGAGGCAGTTCCTGCTCCAAATAAAGATACAATTTCCTAACCTGGACTAGGACAAGGCAGGACTTATCCAGCACATTCCCTGTTGAAGAGACCGGGCAGATGACTTCCAAGAGACCCAAATCTTTAGGCTGTAGATAACCAAGTTCTACTATGAAATGCATAGAGTGATGGAGGGACAAAATGATGCATCCCTAAAATTTTTGCTTGGGGATTAGGACGATTCCTGGAGAGTAGTTAGTACTTCTGGGAAGATAAGGGCAGCTGACAAGGGCAGAATTTGGATGAGAGACCGGGTCACACGTGAAGCAGCTGGTCTCACCAGCCTTGTGTAGGGTCACACCAACTGGGCACACGGTCCCTTGAAGCCTTTCCCGTGCACCTCAGCGCACGCCTCTTTCTGCCAGGCTGTGACCTTCCCCAGACACATTTTGAGTGAGTGTCTGCTGACTTAACGCACCATCAAACCTTTGAAGACCCATTTTGTGTGTCTTTCACAGGCAAAGCGTGTCGCTTAATATTTCCTTGCCACTTCTGGTGAAATTTGCGTTGGCACGGGCCATGGGTTTCAAACGAGTGGGGGATGAAGCGCTATGATCTGCAGGCAGTCCTACTGACTTGTTTGTGTTGCTTTGGTGCATGCACAGACCAGTGTGAAGAACACAGAAACTGGGAAAAAAAAATAAATGAAAGACTATGGCTTTGAAATCATTGAAGAATGTGTTCAATGGGCTGTAAGGTTCTGATGAATAGAGCTTCTGACTAGAGTAAATACATTTGAATTAAACTTGGACAGAGGAAAAATAAGCTTTCTCAGGTTCAAAAAATACATCTTAAAAATGGTTTTCCATGAGGCTCCTTTGAGTATCTGCAGTCGGTGCTGTCCCTTTCTCCCACACAAACTCAATACAGTCTGTCCAAATCCTTTCCTGGAAAGGATTTTTTATGTTTTTATCTGGGAGAAGGTCCACTTCACCATTGAGGGCCCCTCTCAGCAGAGCTTCACAGCCCTCTTTGGCAGCAACCTCCCTCTCCAGCAAATGGACTTTCCTCTGGCTTCCAGGATGAATGGCCTCACACCTCTGGCAGGCCCTAAAAACTGGGCATCCCACCACTGGTTCTCACAATCCAGACACCATTGTTGTGGGTACACTGGAAATTTTTAAAACTAGCAGTCATATTATTTTTTTCTTTGTATCCTTTGTGTCTGGAGAAGACGCAAGGAAAGTGGATGAAAGCTTTCAGAAACACCAGTGGCAAAAGATTCCCCGCTTGAAATACCTTGACAGTGGCATGTCTTTTGTTTTCTGGCTTTTGGTTTGGTTTGGTTTGGTTTTCCCAGAAAGTACTGAGTACCTCAGTTTTTGATTCAGGTTTCTTTGAAGGCTTCTCAAATTGGCTGTCCAGGCATACCAATCATTTTTTGAGCATTTAGGATGTGAAAATCAGGCAGCCTGTTCCTTCTCTATATAAAACTGAAAGAACATGAGGAATGGGGGGGGAAAGAAACTATTTTGCATAGAAGAAATGTCACTTAGCTTCTACGCTTAAGAAAGTTGCAGAATATAAAAAGAAATAAGGAACTCTTCACAAAGAAAAGCACTTTCACTGTACCTGCTAAGACATCCAAATTGCTGCATAGGCAATTAACAAAGACAAGGTTATTACAACAGGAGTAATTCTGGTTTTAATACTATATAGATTTGGCATTAATAAAGAACAGTCACCAAAGGTCAGAAGATGTTAACTCTAAAAATATTTGAGGTTAAGACTATTTTGAGAAAGCATTGTTTTCAGGCATTTTTATTTTCTAGAGGGCTTTGTGTGAGCCATGTCAGATATAGGAAGGGAGCACTGAATGTGTAAAGACTTTCTTTACTAAATTATTTAGTGCTCATGAAAGGTGCCAGATGGAGTCCCCTTGGGGACTCAAGCCTTCTTTTTATCTGCAAAACCGCCATAGAATAAAATGTGACAAATTTACCAAGCGCCTTTTACAGGCAGCTCCGGTGGCTGCGTCAGCCCTGACCTGCAGCTCTCGTCCCCAAGGGGGACGGGTTTGCTTCGCCACCCTGCCCCGGCAGCCCCGCGTGTTCCTGCCGCAACGCGTGATGAGGGCAGCACGTGGTGTGGGAGACGAGGCAGAGACCCGGCTGTCCCCTGGCAGCAGGGCTGATGCTCGCTCGTCCTTCTCGTGTTCTGCCGGCAGGTTGCTGATAAACCTTGGGTTTTTTTGCTGATCAGCCTTGGGTTTGAATGGGTCCAACGAGGGGAAATGTCCAGCAATGAGTAAAAAAAGAGATCGCCTATTGCCAGGGGTGGGGCTGGATGATTTAATGGGCTATTTGTTATCTGTCTCCCAGCTTTAATGACCCTGTAAGTAACGAGCCATCCAGTCTGCTGACAGGCTTCAGATTTGCACAGCCCAGTCAGTGTGTATGTATAGTGCTTTGTGGCTAAATCAGCTGATGAATCTCTGTCCATATGGTCAAAGCCAAACATATAACAAAATATGATACAATAAACGAGAGGAGGGCTAAGGAAGTCTATGGCTGCCATATGCCAAGGCATGAACAGGTAAAAATATGTGTTTTCTTTACACTTTTTTTTTACACAGGACCAAGACAAACCTGTTCAATTTGAGCTAAGTGCCTTAGCGTAAGTGAAGCAAAAATCTGATCTGATGGACTAAGGATAACACAGCACCACGGCTTAATTCAGTGGTGCAAATGGCAGTCTGAAATCTCAAAAGTGATGTGAGTCCACGTAAAAGAAAAGTTTTCTCTCTTCAAGCCAGAGTAGGATCACACCGCCCATTAAAAAACTGACTACACAAGTAGGAGAAACAAGGACAGAGAGCAGAAGTGCTGACAAAGCTCTCATCCGACCCTACTAGGGTATGGAAGGAATAAGGAGCCTCCAGCCCGTAAAAGGTGTGTCCATGACTGATATATGGGATTATGCCCCAGGGGCTCAAGAGGAATGTTTCCTTCTCTGGCAGAATAAACCTGATTGCAGAAACAATGTTCTGGTCCCAAGAAGGTCCTCGTAGGAAACCATGTCAGTTGTCCTGTGAGGTCTGACCTGTCAGATGGAGATAAAAGCATTGTCAGTTGCCTCAGAGCCCACAGAAGAGGAGGAGGGTTGTGTGAGCCAGCAGGCTCCATGCTAGACTACAACCAATAAAAGGAGTTTCTTCAGCCCCTGGAGAGGGAGTGTGTATAGGATCTGGCTCTGATGCAGTCCAGACCTTGTCCGTGATCTTCCAGGAGGAGTCTCAGGACACCTGCAAAGGCAAGTATTCTTGCTGGACTGTAACTCCAGACCCTTCCTCTGGAGACTGGCTAGTGTACTTTGGGCTGTATCTGAACCAGTGCCAGAGCTCAGATGAATGTGACCAGCTCTGTTCTCAAAGGCAAGGTGAAGGAGAGGCAAGAGGTTGGCCGTTCTGCCTCCGAGCATGGGAAGAGCCAGCTGTAAAGATGTAAGCACCAAGACAGGGTGGTATGAGGGAGGGGGAGCTACTTTCCAGATGTTCACGTACCTGATCTTGTGGAAACACCAGCCAGCTCCAAGGAGGCAAGCCCCAGAGGGGTCTTTTCTCACAGCAGCTCTGAATCAATGGTCCCAAAGAGACCCAGGCAGCTGGTTACATTATTTTGTGGATCTGAGCCATGATGTTCTACAGAATCAAATAACACACTGAGGCCTGAGAACTAAAAAAAAAGTCTCCCTGACTTTCTTGGTAGCTTTCCACTCCAGTCTGCTGATGTCTTGTACTGAGGAGCCCCAAACTGAACACTGGTGCAGCCTCACAGATCCTGCATGGAGGACTTGTGAGAACCAGCTCCCTCGACCTGCTGGCTGCACTCTCAATAATGCAACCCAATATGTTCTTCTTGCCTCTGTTTCCACCTCCTTTGCAGTCCCTTGCTGCAGGAGTTCCTGTCCAAACCAGAAGCTCTTCTTTCTCTCAGAACATGTAGCGCAGGGGTGCCAGGACGGGTACCACTTCATTATAGGGCAGGTGAGAAATAAAGGCTGTTTTCATTTACAGAAGAATTATTTTCAGAGTTACAGCAAACGGTGAGTTTTCTGAGGAGTGGCTGGAGTCAGAACACCCTGGCACCTATCAGAGATGAAGCTGTGTTAATCTGCACGTGGGTCTCAGTGATTCCCATCTCTGCTGTGTGACATCTTCCCTTGACCCTGGTCAGCAGAAACTCTGTACAAAGAAGAAAAAGACAAAATCCAACAGAACCAGAGTGACGAAGGGGTTTGGTGTTGGTTTATTGCTGTGAAGAGTGCTGCAGAAGCTCAGACACCATTTCAGGAGTCTGGGAAGTGTTTCTCATAGGGACTGGAAGGTGTGAGAGCAAAAGCACCTCTAGTGTAGAAACAACCCAGTTACAGTGCTCAGGGTCCACCAGCGCAGGCAGGCAATCACGTATCACAGCGAGGGGCATGCCGCCAGAGCACAACTTTGACGGAATATCAAAATCTGCAGCACAAAGATTCCTAGCAAATACAAAGGAACAGGGTAAGTAATCTCCTATCATCAAAACATCTAAGATTTGAATTAACCTCCCTAGGCCTTAAATTTCATTGCTTCATGTGGGGCTAGTGTGTCTCAGGTTAATTGTGTAGACCTCTGGTAATTGGCCCAAATATAGCACAAGGAGATTTTCATGCTAAGCCAACATCAATACTGTGCATCAAAGGCTGCCCTGAATTCTCCCCCTTGGTTGCTCAGTCATCTTTGATCTAAAAAATGAAAAGAGTAAGGGATTTTGTTGTTATTTTTATTTCTTCTCACCCACCTCAAGATTGAGGTTACTGAAAATACAAACAGAGAAAAGGTGACAAAACATTAAAAAAAATGGTAAAGAGAAGCAGGGATGATGGAGTGAAGTAAACAGAAAGAAATAGGCTCGGAAAAGAAAAAAGAGTTGCTGATGGGAGAAAGAGAGGTGCTGTAGACACGGGATATGACAGTGAACGGGGTGGTGAAGAGAAGTCCAGGTGTGGTATCCTGAATGAGGAAAAGGGATCAGTCCATGACTTCTGTAAGATGTGAGAGTCACGTCCTGTCTTCTTATGCCATCCACGTGCTGGCCATCTGACCTCACTGTGGTCTGCTTCAGAAGCCACCAGGAAGCCACTAAGACCTGCAGCACATATGCAAAAAGGTACATTTGAGTCTCATTGGGAATAATAATTATTTGTGAAACAGATGCTCCTATGTGACCCCCGTAATACTCACACAAAAAAAAAAGGGGGGTCATGCCACCCCCAGTTACTGGCTGTGGAGGAAGGAAGGAGCTGCTCCATTCACGCTGAGCTTGAGGGAGTAAACCAAGCTTCTCATGGGCAAAAGAAGGAAACCAGACGAGTCAGTGAGAGGAATGTCTAGAGGGAAATGGGAAGCAGAAAGGAGAGGACATGTGGAATTCCGGGAGTTTGGGGATCTGGGGATTCAAAGTCTTTGTTCTAAGATTTCACTGGGGACTCGACTCTCCCAGCAGTCCCAAGTGCTTCCTTTTGGCAGCTCCATAAAAAGAACAACTTGCTGTTAGTGACACTGAGACCGAGCAGAGTTGAGCCCCGGGGTTATGGAAGTTTGTCTCCAGGAAGGGTTGTTCACAAGCTTCCCATTTAGATGTGAGGTTCCGTCCCATTAATTACAGAAGGACTGATCCCCAATGTGGAAACCTGGATGAACTCACAAAATGCACGAGGACACTCAGACCTTAATCCTCCAGTCTGGCTTCACTCCTAATTTACAGCCCCAGGAAATCTGTTTCCAAGAAAGTGTCTTCTTCCTTATCCTCTGCTATTATCATCCCTCCTCCCAGCAGTCTTGCATTCACCTCCACGGAGTGCAGTTTTGGGGAACGAAGCCCAGCAAAGTGTTTCAGACAACAACAACAACAAAAAAATATCAGGAGAGATGGATTCATGGCCTTGCAAAATGAAATGTTTGCTCTCGTTTGATGCTGAACTGATTTCTTAAGGGGGGTAAAAATTAGCTCACGATGAAATATTGTGTTTCAAATCAGCTCCAAACGCATATAGTTCACTGACCCTTCGTTCTCCAGCTTGGCCACTAAACTGGAAAACCTGCTATTTGGAGAGCTCTGATTATGAATCATTTGTGTTCTTGGTTATAAAAATGATTTTAAAAATATGCAAAAAAGAACAAACAGAAATAAAAAATCAGGACCATCCAACAAGTAAAAAACCAAGAAAAGAGAGAAAGAGGGAATTAATTCCCAAAGCTGTTCAGGCTAGTTTGATAAAAATGTAACCAGAAATTTTTGCTGTATTCAAATAAAATTTCTCCAAAAATCCTTTCTGTTCTGTAAGTAAATAAAATACTCATCAGAAATGCAACATTTAAAAAAGTTGCCGATGTGAATCACAAGCAAAAAAGACTCCATGTTTTTTATTAAAAATTAAAGTTATAAAGTCAAAGGACAAAATTTTATTAGGAGTGAAAATGTGTTTGTCTGGGCATCTGATGTGAGAGAGCATCGGGCAGCGTCACCAAGGTAAACAGAGGAAATATGAAGCCCCCTTCTACATCCCTGCCAGAAAAACAGTGGGTATGTTTGACATGCTAAAAATGTGCCTTCCGTTATGTTGACTTTTAATTGGAATCGTTAGAAAAAATGACCTTAGCAAACACGGCTTTACTTCCCCACCTTTTGTTGCTGTATTTTTTTTCAGTCTCATCAGTGCACTCCTGCATTGCAGGCTGACACTTGAGCCTTGCCTTTGCTGCCTGTTAGGGCTCTCACCAGCGTGCCATCTGGAGCAGCACGCTCATATGGAAACGGCTATCGAATCCCCTGCAAATCCAGATAATGGGATTCACTCTCCCTTCTTCCCGTTACAGTCTTCTAAGGGCCAAATCCTCCCTCCACTTACAGTCCAGAAAGTCCCATCCACCCAGTGATGCTATGCTGCATTTACACTAATGCAATTGAAGGCTAATTTTGGCCCTAAGTTATTTGTATACTCAGATATTAACTTAATGTAGGCCATTTTCTGAGCTTGGTTCTTCTCTGCAACATATATCAATTTACTGAAAGCAAGAGCATCCTTCTTAGCTTCCCGTATCGCAGGTACACGTTCAGGGTGTGGGCAGGGAGAGAGTTTTCATTTTGCCAATTATGGCTGTGGTGGCAGTAGGATGAGATTGACTTGCACTTACATCCATTACTGTGTCGCAAGTTTTATTCGGTGCAGAATATTTTGTATGATGGGTTCCTTCTGTATCATTTGGCAATCAATTCTTCATAATTTGAAGTTCCCTTTCCTCATAGAACTGCTCTCCTCCCAGTGGAGCTGGTTTGCATGTTGATTTGGAATAGAATGAAAACTCAGTGAACTACAAAAGCCTGTTGCAGAGATTTTTGGTGATGTATGACCAACATCCTCTTTATTCCCGGCCCATTATTTCCTTCAGCATCTGCTCAGCTGATTAGTTTTAATGAGCAGTAGCTCCACTGGTGCATAAGGGAATTCACAGCTCAGTAGGTAGGGGAAAAGAAAGCGGGTGGTGGAAAATGGCTGCGTGCAGGTGGCTGTCTCCAGAACATGCACCTTTATATGCACATCAGACGTGTGACAGGAGGAAACATCCTCCTTGTGCACTGCAGCCACTGAGACTCTCCTGTACTGAGTAGTGGTTTCCATTGGAAGAGGCTCTTTGAGATCCAAAGCCACAGGAAGCTACTACAGATACACAGGGAAAAGCGAAGTTACACCTTGGGACTGTTGTGTCTCCAGGTACAGGTAAGCCATGATCAGTTATTTCCCTAAAAAATGCCACCTCATGCTATGCACAGTCAGAGGAGGAAGCCTCCGCACTTGGATTTTGAATTTTGCAATTTCCCGCTGCCGCGCAAGTTTGTCCTGTGTTTTTCCCCAGGACCAGGATTGCCCTCCTGCTCTGAGCCTGCACACACAGCAGAGCAGCTCCGTGCTGGGCTGGGACCACACCGCCCAGAAACCGAACGGCAGCCGTGGGACAGCCAGACCGGCAAACACTGCAGGTGGAGCTGCTTCAGTCCCAGGCAGAGCTGCTTCAGCCCCTGTGTTTGCTCCAATTTCCATGCCTGGAACATGCAAAAACATTCATGGGTCCCCAGTCATTAATGGGACTCAGAAGCTGGAGACCACCTTTCAGTAGGTCTACTCGCTGGCTGCGTGTCTGAGGTACAGAAGTGTGACGGTAAAACTGAGTCAAAACAGCAGCAGAGCTGTCTCGCTCCTGGCCTGGCGTCCACCATTCCCTGCAACAGTCTTCCTTTCTCAGTCACTGCAGAAATC
>NW_009648785.1:4596983-4609923 GCF_000708025.1 Charadrius vociferus
GGAGCCTGAAGATACCAAACACCGCAATGGAAACAGTATTAGTCAGGTGGGAATTGTTTATTTTCTGTAACCAGACAGTACCAATGGTACAAGCGCTACTTACAGAACCGCGTCAGCGAAAACACATGAGCGTGATCGTTTTTTTTTCTTTTGGCTTTCCGAACTGGGACGAGAGTTACTCATCGATCCCCACTTTCACCTCCCTGCAGAGGAAGCCCTGCACTTCCATCACACAGTGATCATGTGGTTTTGGGTAAGCAACCCCCAAAATGGGTGAGGCAGCGGCTGTGGCTGACAGACACACCAGACACAAGCCACCCCGCTGGATACCATATCCCTCAGCAGCAGCGTGGTCCCTCTCCCACGCAGGGATGCTGTGTGCTGCGAGTTTCTAGAGCACAAACCTGGGGGGCTGTGCTTGCATGGGCAGCTGTGGTGTGGTGCTGCAGGAGAGGCAGGGCAGTGCTGCTGAGCACCAGCGGCACCTTCTTGTATCTCCTCCATGTAGGGAGGAGACTGTGATCGGACCTTAGGGTCCCCTTCCCCACCTGTGAGTCCCATACCTCCCTCAGCTTTGGCTGGCTCCTGAAGGAGAAGGAGAAGGAGAAGGAGAAGGAGAAGGAGAAGGAGAAGGAGAAGGAGAAGGAGAAGGAGAAGGAGAAGAGGGGAAGGAGGGAGAGGAGGAGGAGGAAAGAAGCCGGCTATGCTGCTGTGTTGTGCAAGAGGCTGGGGCTGTCTGAGTGAGGCTGGCCGCATCCTGCCAGGCAGCAGGACCAGTTTTGACATCCTCCCCTGCATGCATCCCAGGTGCTGCAGGAAACAAACCCTTCCCACTTTCCCTTCCTGTGTGCAGCTCTCCTCTCTAGACTGGTGAGAGCAATTTTCAGTATCAGGTTGTATTTGCAAGGTGTAGGTGATAAAATAAAAGTCTGTTTATTGTCCTGACCTGACTGAAAAGCCATCCAATGCACTCATTGTCAAGGCTGTTGGAGGAGTAGGTCCACCACTGGGCTATCTCTCACCACAGGTCTACTGCTGCCTGGAAAAAGGCCGAGAGAAAAAATCCACGGTATGTATGGTCAGACCGCACTGCGCAGAGCCCATATGGAGTCTATCTTTAGCCTTTAAAGAAAAAGAAACAGTGACGGTTGCTCAGAGATACAGATTTTCCTTTCCTTGCCATCTTGCACATAAGGAGCCCCCAACATAACAGTGCTGAGCTACAGCGTGTAGAGGAGCCCATTTGGCCCACCAGCACCCGCTGCTCCACCAACAGCCATGCTGGTCTCTGAAACGCATGAAGGTGATAAACACCTGGAAAGGTTTCTCAGCATCTTCTCAGGCCCAAATGATGGAGCTGTCAGCTGCTGAGGAGCCAGGCTGGGCCGGGACGTCTCCTCTCTGGGGAGCACCACCGGGACTGCTGGCACCACAGGGATTGCAGCTGGTCCCTAACTCTCATCAGGCCATTTAAATTAAGCACTTTTTTGACTTGAATATTTTCAGCAGAGGCTTTAACAGATGGGCTTTGGGAGCAGAATGGTTAGGTGGAGCAGTGGCATGTACAGGTCTGCGGAGGTAACCATCTGCCGCAACGGTGCGAGAGAGGTGGTGGGACAGGCGGGTGGCCTCCTGTGCCCTGGGGTAGCTGCAGCCAGGCCAGCAGTCACTCTCTGGCCCCCAGCTGCCATTGTGAATGACACTGGAAATGTTTCTCTCGCTTCCTGAAAATTGATCAGAACAACAGAGCTGTAGTATCACACCTCACATGAGGAAAACTCACAGAAATGCTCTTTACTCTCCTTTTTTTCCTCTTTCCCCAGCAAACTTACACCAGCCATCCAGACTGCATTTTTCTAGCTGTCTTGAGTGCACTGTTGTACTACAAACCATGATGATGTCTTTTATGTGCTCGGGATGCTGCAGCTGGGTTAGCCGGTGCCCGAGGCTAATGCGCGGGGCTGGAGGAAGCCCTGGGCAGCCAGGGCTACGCTCATCCTTTGGCATGGTTCCTGTGAAACACTTGCGCTGCACCACAAAACAATTTGGGGAGCTACCAGTCCCACAGGCAATACAAATCAAAGCAGCCTGTGCCATCCTCCTTCACGTTTCCACCTTATTAGGAGTCCCCTGAGCTGAGGATGAAGGAATAAAGTGGATAAAGTCTCTGCCCTAAAGACCTTCCAGCTGAAGGAAAAGAAGGGCAGAAATGTGAAGACGTTTTATTAACCGAAATATTTCATGGAACAGTTTGTGACCAGCCAAGCATTGGTTTATTCTGACAAACAGTAAGAGGACCCGGTGATTCTCAGACTAGAAATTTTAGGAAGGATATACGTCTGTCCCACAGAGTGATTTCACAAGATGGTCACGCTGTTAGCTGTTTCCCTGCAGTGATTCTGAGTTTTTGCTATGCTTTTTATGCTATGTATAAATACTATCAGAGGTAAAATTGAAGTTTCTTGTCCGTGGGACCCACAGGTCTAACACATTTGCTGAGGAACAGAGCAAACCCTGAGAGCTCAGTGGTGTTTAAGGCCACCAGGCCTGAACACAAACACCTTCTGCCTGACATTGGTTATTTCCACTGGAGAAGGAGTAAGTCTCATTCCCTCTGAGTGAGCACCATTTCCTATGCCTGTCCCACATCTCTTTGTTTATGTTCATATATTCCTGACATCTTCCAAATATTATCCTGAGTAAAACACTCAGTGACTTATTCAGCCTCCTGAATGTTTACTGACGTTACACAGAAACCCCAGCCTGGATTCCCTTTGCATACATTATGCTTTGGATTGTTCAATTACTCTTTATTCACAGTTTACGACAAACATATTTTTTTTTATATGTTATTTGAAAAATAATCCTAATTTCCATCAAGGTACGTGTTATTTGCTGAACAACATTTACAAATCCATTTCCATCAATGGATTACATGTTCACCTTAAAATCTGAGCGTTTATCATTTGTTAACCAATTTTTGAGGTTTTTCTTTCAGAAAGACAATAGTCTATGAGTTAAGCAAAGTCTAAGTCAACAGTCGGGCCTCACTGCACAAGTGTCGGCTGTCCAAACGTGAAGAAGGGTTCAGGTACCACACACACCTCTCCCTTGATCCTGTCCTCCTGTTCATCTCCCCGAGGGCCAGGAGAAGGAGCTGGACATTACAGTGGCTCCTGAGGGCCAGCAGCATGGGCCCTCCCAGTCCAGGAACAAAGAACTACACATTAGACTATTGCAAGACAATTCAGGAAAAGACCACTGTTGTGGTGGGTCTGTAGAAAGCTTTAGCCCAGCTGGGACCTAGGACATCACTCGTTCCCAGGTGCTGCTGCAGTGCGTGGTGAGACAAGGGGGTGCTGGATTCGGTCCCAGCTTCTCTCAGCATTCGGTGCCCCTGTGGTAGGATGTGGTCAGGAGTTTTGACAGTTGTTTCCTCCACGGAGGAAATGCTGATCAGTTGAAACCAAAATTTTGCTTGAAAAAATAGTGCTTTTCCTGAAAAACTGTGCATAAGATGACAAAATGAGTAGACAATAAACCCAACGTCAGCTCTTCCACAAATTAGGTGTTCTGACCAGTGGACTATTTACTAGCTCTTTCAGAATCCTTTTTACTGTCAGCATATAGAATCATAGAATGGTTTAGGTTGGAAGGGACATGGAAGATTCCTTTTCCTCCGTGGAAAACAGAATAAAATTCATAATCTCAAAAAGCGTGGCAGACTGTGAAAACCCTTTTCAGCGCAGTTGCATTTGAATTTAACAAATTTCATTTCTCTCCACTGCCCACAACTGTCAGATCATTTCATCCTAGTAAGTTATATTGAAGAGACGACCCGAATGAAAAATAAAGAGTATTTTCTGTCTTGTTTGTCGTTTAAATAACTACTTACATCATGCATGTTAATTACAGACGTTGTAAAAATCAGAAGAAAAATAAAATGAGTTAGTTCAACAGTGGCGTAAAACCAGTGAGCTGCTATCTGCTGCCATCTGTCCCTCGCGCTTCAGCCATCACATAGTGGCATCCGGACACACAGAAGGAGTTGGTTCAGTTGGCTTCTGCTTCTCCTCATACCCAGAGCAGAACCAGCGTTAAACTTGCCGTGGCTTTCCCACGGCGACCCCTCCTTATCTACAGACAGCCACAAACACCCCGGCGGCTGCGGGGCCTCCTGACCAGGGCACGCGGTGCTCAGCCCCCCTGGGCTCACATGGTCCTTTCTCCTCCTGATAAAGGCAGTCTGGGAGCCGGGGCATCACGGTGGGGTTTAATCCCCCGTGATCCACAGCCCTGATGGCTTCCAGACAGTGTTTCTCTGGCAGAGAGAAGAAACATGTGACGAGGCATCCGGCTGTGTGCACCATGAAAATGCCCCTGTCTTCATTGATTTTAATGAGAAATCCCTCGAGCCTGGGAAGAGCTGGTATTTCCTGGCTCATAACTGGGCTCCATCACTACCTCCGGGCAGATCACACCCCGTACTTCCCCCCTGCCCTGCCCTGGGGCTACGAAACACCCCCTCGCAGGCGCGGAGCTGGAGGGACACGGCTTTCCAAGGGATGCTAAGGGCAGGCAGGCAGCCTCACCGCGAGGGAGAAAAGACAGTCTCCATCATACAAAGTCACTTCCCAGATTGCAGAAACCACAAATGCCCACTTTACATCCAGAGCAAACAGGGGTGCTGCTTCGGCACGGTGCCTGCCCGGCAGCATGTAGAACTGCTTCGTGTTGTATTACCTCTGAAACGCAACGTCAAACTATTAAACTTTGATAGCACTAAAGAGGCCGGGGCGTGAAATCCTTAATGCGCGTTCGTAATGGGCAAAGGGAGAAGCCTTTCAAGCCAGATTTATTTCTGCACCCTCGGAGAGCTGCTGAGAAAGGACAGGTCTGGGTTGCGAGGCTCCGCCGTCCTTCCTTCTGCCCTCTAGCGCCAGATAGAAAAACTAGATGGAAAGAAAGGAGACTGCAGTTTGCTTCTCGCAATGCACTAGATGATAAATAGAAGAGGAGGGAGAAAACATTATTTGTAGCTGCATGCTTTCATAGCAGTTAAAGTAAAACATGCCTGAAAAAGTCACGCCATGGGGGCCGCTGTCAGGCGGGGATTACGGTGCCTCTTGGGAACCAGCCACGCCGCTGCGGAGGGTGTGCTGGGGACAGGGCACAGTGGCATTGATGCCGCTGCTGAAATGGGCCCGAGCCTGCCAAAAGCGATGGAGACTTCCAGGCAAGGCAGGGGCTCACCGCTTCGTGCCACAGGTTGGGACAGGTGTATCTCCGTAACCGCCCGAAGACGCGTCTGTTCCCATCTCGCTGCTTCCTTTAGATTAAAACCCTGACAAAGCTTTGTGCCAAAATATTTACACTAGGGAAGTGCCTGCTGCTTAACACTTTGAACCTCATTTAATTCACACTTGTTCTTAATCTCTGCTTCCGAACACCACCTCATCGGGCTGAGTCAGACCTGTTACCCCGACTGCTCTCTTCCAAAAACGTGGTGGGAAAGGCGGCTGCGCTGGGGGAGCGCTCTCAGTGCCGGCGTTCGCTTTCGTGTGCTTCTGTACTTTACATCTTTTTGCTTACCCGAGGTGTAAGGGAAAAGCCAAGCTGCTGTAATTTCAGCAGCTTCTGTAGAATAGGGGAGCTGTCACCTGTGTATTCAGCTGCCAAAAGTAGAAGAGAGCTCCAGGACATCCCAGGTACAAACATCAACAGGAAAAGATGCGAAATGGAGATAAAGGACTGGCTCAGGCTGAGCAACAGGGTTGACCAATGCAGCCCAAGGGTGCCTGGTAAGCCAGCGCGTGGGGCTGGAAATCAACTGTCCCCAGGTGACCAATGCCAAGCAAGCCTAATGAGGACTAATATGGCTGATCCCCCAAATGGCCAGTGGGAGGACAGGCAGCACTCCCCGAGCTATGGAACCATGTTGCACCAGCCTCGATTCCCATCAGGCTGCAGTTTTGAAGCTCTCTTTTCATCCACTGGTTTTCTCCTGCTTTCCTCTCCTACTGCTCTGCCTTTCACCTGGGACAGTGCGGTGAGACCCTGACCTGTCCTGTCCAGCCCAGGGGCCTGGCTGCCACCCATGGCTCCCTTGAAGCTGCCACGGACACCAACAATATCCCAAAAGTGCTGTGTCCCCCATGTCTTTTCCCATCCTCTCCCTTTTCCTCCTCTGTGCACATCTTGCAGTCACAGAGGAAGCAATTAGCAGTGACCACAACCAAGTCTTCCCTCTTGTCTTTGTTGCTTGACAAAACAAGAGCTTTAAGCCACATCCTCCCTTTGAAAACCCCAGTTGCGAGTATGTACATTTTGCCTAACTACTCAATTTCAATTTCAAAATGCTTATTCTTGTTTTTGATCTATTTCTCTTGTGTATCCTGATCAGGATGTTTCGAAACTTTGGCATGAATTTTCCAGCTTGTTCCCCTCTCGACTCCAAGCCCTGCAAGGTGCCAAGCTGTTCAGTGTCGCGCCATGAGAAGTTTGGATTTAAATTTCTGCTTCTCTCGGTCTGTTTATTTGTTCGATTAGTTCCTGACCTCCTCCTACAGCCAGGACTACTGCCTGCCCAGGGCACGGACAGTGCAAGGTGCTGGGGAAGCTCTCTGGAGAAGCCACTGCCATTCTGGGGTGCCTATGGCCCCACCAAACCCAGGCTCCACGGGGGTCTGCAGCTGAGGGGATGCAGGAGAGGACACAGCAGTGCAGCTTCAGCTAAGATGCCGGGAGATGGCCACGATGTTGCTACGGGAGAAGAGATAACAGGACAAACCCCCCAGTTTAGTCAGGGCTCTGCTGAGGTCTTTCCTCCAAAGTAAAAGTTGGGGTTTCAGGAGGACGCTAATTTTCTGTCCTTTTTCTTCTGCTCCCTACTGTTCTCAGGGACTTACAACCTGACCTACACTCTGTGGATAGAAACTATGAAATATGGGAACTTCTTATGGCAGCTGCTTCTGCAGGCTGGTACAGGAGGACATTGCAGGGAAATTCGTGATGCCTTCAAATTGCGGCCCCCACAAGCCGTGCTGTTAGCACAGTATACCCTCACTGCTCCTTTTTCCGCTAGCTGTGGGAAGACCCAACCTTCTCTTGCAGTATCAGGTTGTGGAAATAGTCACAATTCCACAGCAAAACACCATGACCTGAACTTGCCAGAAAACACGGCACAGGCAAGGTACGGGGGCGTTCTCTGAAGGTTGTGAGACATGGGGAAAAAACTGGAAAAGGACACAGAAAAGGCATCTTGTACAAGCAAGCTTGGATGGAAAAGCTGAGAAAAAGCACGTCTGGGGTTCATCTTTGCCCAACAGAGGTCGAAGCTTACCTTCACTTTGGTTGCTCCTGTGATGCAGGAAAGCGTTACGTGCTCTTTGTGAATAAACACGGCAGCATCAAAGAACATGAACTTTCCGATGTAATTTTCTCATCTTTATGGAAACAGTTCTCAGGATGGTGTCCTGGTTTGAGGTAAAACAGAACCAATTTTGGTCAGTAACTTTGCTTCTTAGTTTAGTAGGTAGTTTAGTTCCTTCTAAACTCGTAAGTCTCTTTTTCCTCCTCTGCCCCTCTCTCTGAAGAGGGGTAGAGGAGAGCATCTGTCGGTCCCATCTGGGGTCCCCCAGGTCCCCAGTAGCTGATTTGGCCTAAACCACGACAGATGGTTGGACAAGTCTCAGGTCACATAAAGAGTAATACATGTTCACATGCGTGTGTGCTCCTTGTGTTCGCACCCGCACAAGAATTTTTCAGATGGGGTTGGGGTGAAGTGCCGCTGCCTTCGCCGGGAACAGCAATGGTCACAAGAACACGCTGGACAGTGCTGAGGGTTAAGGCAGTGTCCTGTTCCTCATCCCACGAGACAGAGTCCCAACTCCAGCGGTGCTGTACCAGGTCCCCAGGCACGGCAGCCTGCCTACGCTGAGCCCAGCCCCGCAGTGCCCCTTCCCACCCAACGTTAACCTGCCCGGCCAAACGAGTGCCGCAGCAGCCAGGGGCACGTTCCTACCCGCTACTGATGTCTTTGTCCTCAGCTATTTGGTATATTCCAATGCCACCTCAGCTTGAAACGATGTTAAAATCTTTGACCTGCTACCATTTAAAGCCTTTTTGTTTTATTTAAAAAACAATCCAAGCCTTTTCTGGTTATCTTCTCAGGGACAAAATCTGAGAGAGGGCAGCTGAGGGAGAGCAGTGCTGCAAGTCACAAGCTTTGCCTTCATGTCACACAGGCAATTAAAGAAGAGGAGAGAAGCTCCTTTCTCCCTCACCTACCACTCCATCTCCCTCAGTCCAAAGATAATGTGCCACTTTATTGCACTTTAGTGAAGGCGAGGCATCCATCTCACCTGACACTGCTCAATAAGAGGAGGACCTAGGGGCTTCACAGGGAAAAAGACAACACCAGAAACAGCTTGCTGCAAACTGTGCATGGCTGTGCCAGGAGGTCAGATGGCCGGCAGGAGCTGGGGGAGGGATAAGGGAGCAGGACCACACAAACACACATTGGCTGGGAACACCAGGGACCTCTTGAGATCATCCAGTCCAATCCCTGCTCAAGCATGGTCAGCCAGAGCAGGTTGCTCAGGGCTGCGTCCGATGAGGTTTGAATATCTCCAAGGACGGAGCCTTCACCTCTTGGGGCAACCTGATCCTGTGCTTGACCATGCTTACCAGAAAAAAAGCTTTTCCTTATGTTTCAATGTAATTTCCTGTGTTTCAGTCTGTGGCCATTGCCTCTCATCCGTTCTCTGGATACCCTGAGGAGATCTTGGCTCTGTCTTCTTTACTGTCCCCAGCAGGTATTTATATACCCAGATAAGAGTCCCCGTTTCTAAAAGAGGAGTTTCCTTTCTAAAAGAGAAGTTTCTCTTTTTCAGGCTGAACAGTCCTAGCTCAGGACCAGAGAAAAGATGAAGCAAGAGCCACATAGGTGATGGATAAAGAGCCAGCAACAACTCCCTGGGCAGGGTGATGAGGAGCTCAGCAGCAGCACATCCCACTGAGCAGCTGTTAATCTCACTGATGGTGCAAACACTGTAGCCCACATCCAGCCTCTTCCCAGCCAAACCCAGTCTGCCCCAGTGGTTGCCCATAGGCACTGGGGCTGGAGTGCTCTGGGTGTCTGATGCACTGGGCCTGTCGTTGAAATGCAAGGAAAGCAAAGGAGAAAGGGAGACGATGGAGCATGTGCTTTTCTTACAGCCATGGCTCAGGTGTTTTTCTTACAGCAATGTTGTCCTCCTTGAGTTTTGTTTTCTGTTTTGTTCTCTTTCACTTCTGATGTTTGTGTTTGCAGAAGCCATCCTACAGTTGCTATGTGTAAACAAGTTACCTGTCGAAGCGTTGCCTCTCCAGATAAGCCTTCCTGTCCCAAGCTGAACGTGCCAGATGCCCCCAAGCCCCATGGCATGCCCTCTGCAGCTGCACCCCATGGCGAGGTGTTTCAGTGTGCTGCCCGTTAGAGCAGCACAGTGGGGACCGCACTGCCGCAGCCCGTGTTTGCACATACCGAGAGCACTGAGTGGTGAGTACAGCAGGGACCCGACGTGGCCCATGGAGGCTGCTACCTTCCACCACCTCTACCACCCGTGGTACCATCCTTGGTCAGGCCCTGCCTGGGACCTCCTCCTACCTGAGCTAGCTCAGCTGGATGCCTGCCCCAGCTCTGTGGCAAAGATGCTCCCCTCATCCAGAAGGGTTTTGCCGACCTGTGCCAGATGCGTTGAGTTAAACCCACCCTACAGTTCATTGCCGCTGGTGCCGATTTGGGATGAGACCAAATCTCTGCTTCCCAGCTTGGCACCTGGAGGAGCTGCCGGCCGCCAGTGCCCTAGTCCCTGAAATTTCAGCAGTGGGGACCGATGACGGCTCCGCGGCTCCTCTATGTCCCCTGCTGTGCAAAAACAGCCGATTCCCCATAGCCTGGTCCCTGGTGGGTGACTCGGATGCTTCAGAGGCAGCGCAGTGCATCAGCTGCTGCAGAGCAGCACTGACAGACACGCCGGGGAGAGGAACAGCCGAGAAGAGCCGAGGCACAGCCAGAGGCTCCCGATGTGAGACGGCATTTATTTTTAGAGTGCCGTAGCGCTAAGGATATGGCATGAGCTGCTTCCCTCTCGTCACTCTGACGCCATCACCCGCCGCCCACACGCCCGCTAAGTGGGTTATCGCAGCCCATCAGGCTCCCGGGGAGAGGGGAAGAAAGCAAAAAGGTCACTTCTCTCCTTGTGCCAATAAACAGCAGAATACATTCAGCCCTGTGGTATTTATTAATGGACTCTGGTTTAAAGTCCTGAAGGTGTCTTGCGCAAGACATCATCTCTCCTGCCGCTCAGAGCTCCAGGACCGGCTATAAGTCACCATCCTCCCAAATCCATGACAAATCCCAGAGCTACAGCACTTACAGAGGGTTTTCCTCTGTCTCAGCTGATAAGCTACTTTCCGTATCCTTGATTTTTCCCTGACCCGTCGATATCCTTTCCTCTCTGCTTGACATTGCTAAAACCACTGTGATCTCAGCTACCATTCCTCTTCTCAGCTGTCTTCTCTGTCATTTTAATTTTCCCACCTGACATCAAAATTCACACTTGTCCGAGATGTTTATGAGCCCTTTGTGCCACAGCATTTAAAGGGACTCTCAACTGATGTTGTTATCCTTATCTAATGCTGGGAAGCAGTGCAAACTCCACATCCCAGCGAGAGATAAGCAACACACTCAACACAGGAGAGACCATCCCAGCCCTTCACACCTCAGGGTCATGCGTTTCCCTCCTTTCCTGCTTTTCCTTCAGTTCAATTCACTGATCCACAGGCATCGCTCCTCCCCAGTCACCATCCTGCCTTTCCTTCCAGCACAGAGCTCCTTGCTGGGAAGTTTCAGTCCATTCTGTTGCACTTCTCTCGCACATTTTCCTTCCTCCAACTCGCTTTTTAAAATTTCTGGCACCAAGAAGGCGCTTGCTGAAGTAGCACATCTCTGCTCTTCATCTGCCTAACCATCTGCTTGAGACAGCGCGGTGCGGGGGGTGTTTCTGCAGAGATTTGTAGACTGAAGGCCAGAAGGAACCAGCGTGATCTAGATGAGCTGCATAATGAATGCCGTGGACAACCAGGCAGCAGTCCCACAGCAAGTCCTTCATATCCCCAACCAGTGAAGACCCAGTCTTCCTGCTTTTTTTTTTTTTTAATGGCATTAATTAAATTATTTTTTGTACTATGAAAAAATACAGAACTTTACAGGGAGAGGGCAGTCAAGGTTTGGAAGTCTTAATGACTAGATTTGGGAAGGCTGTAAAGTCTCGGGAGAGCAGCAGTTATCCAGGTACACGTACACACAGACCTAACATTTTAAGCTTGCACAGTTTAATTAGAAAATAATTCTATCCTATAAAACATGTTGAAATTCCTAAATGTTTTGTTCCAGCGAGTAACGATATCCGTCACCTCAGGGAGAGCTACAAGGGCCAGGAGCTGGTGCTGTGCTGAAGCGAATCCCACATAAACCCAAAGCAGCATAACGGGAACCTCCTACTCGTGCCAGCCCAAACGCTGCTGGGAGAAGCCCTACCAATACCCGTTGTAACAGGAACAAATGCCGCCTCCCCATCCACCCCACGGCTCACAAGCCCTTCAGACCCCACGACTAAGGTTACCCCAAAGAGCTCTCTGGGCAGCTGTACACCCACAAGCACGGATCCAGCTGTGCTACCAGCCACCAAAACCAGGTGACAAACGACAGGGGAGCTGAACCATCATCACCATTCCTTGGCCTAAGGAGACCGAGAACCTAAAAACCTTAACCTAGATGGAAGTCTGCTATGCTCTATTCCCAGCCAAGGGGTACACCACAACGCAGGGGTATTTGCCCAATCCTAGCTCTACTAGGTGTCCTACACGTCTCGATTTTAATCCTGCCTTCCAGTAACAGTGCCAGACACAGGGAAGACTAAAGCCTCCTCACCCCACAGCCATAAGTAGACTCTTATTTGGCCCCAGCAATAAGCTAGCTCAAGTCAGATGTCCCAGCAAGTCTCCTCGAAAGCCTAATTATAGCCCAGATCACCAAAAATAAAATTAGCCTGGAGAGGTCTGGAAATTCCCTTCTCAGTGCCAGAAAATAGCCCAAGCTGAGGCCCAGCAGCACGGGTCTAACATCTACTCCAGAGCCTGAGGTGGGATTGGGGTGGTGGTGGTGATTTAATCAGCCAGTCACCTCCCTAAATAAAGGGCAAGAGAAGCCAATAGATGCAAACTCATAAAAAACATGCAGGAAAGAGTATTAATTGTCTTTGTATTTGTAAAAAACATCTTCTAGTCAAAGAATTGGTGCTTTCTTCTTAAAAAAAAAAGAAACCACTAGAGCTTCCCCAGTGCAAAAGACGGCGTGATGCATGGTGGTCGTTTAGATATCTACACACGAGAACATGCTGCAGGCATCTCTGTGAAGTGCTTCATAAAATGACTTTTTGTATCACGAATGACAAAGGGCTTCGTCATCTCGCTGGGTGGAAGCTGACATCTTGTGGATGGTTCACTTGGACCTCCCACGGAGAAGAACACTGAGAAGCAACACGTAGAGCTCTGCACTGGAAGCCAGTGGGAGAAGGTTGGTGTGCCAGGCTGCTAAGCAACTTATGTCCAAGACTATTTGTGTAATTGGACAATCTCTTAAATACTCTAAAATATAAAAAGGATCCTACAAGTCTTTATCTGCAGACTTCTTGCTTAGTAAAAAACACATCATGCGTGGTCAAAGAGAATTGACACTGATAATTTAGAATTAATGTCAAATTTTAGTAATTTTAAGAATCAATACACTCTAAATAGCATGACAATTTGCTAGCTCTGGCAAATCCCTTTTTTTTAAGGATGGACTTAAGTAAAAGTAGAGTGGCTGAGAGGCACTTATTTGATTTAGCAACAT
>NW_009648785.1:4609956-4621613 GCF_000708025.1 Charadrius vociferus
AGACCTCTGGGCTGAGACTCACGGCTACCACCAGGGAACAGGCAACGTGCAGTAATTGACCCCATGTGTGCTCTGTCTCTATCAAATACGAGCTCATTTGAGTGAGCTCAGCCCTCTTTCGTACAGTCCCAGACCAGTGCTGAGAGCAAGAAACAGCAGATGCATCCAGATGACTTCCTTTGAACAGAGCAGCTGAGCCCCATCCAAATGACTAAGTTCAGATAAATTGAGTCATCAGATGCCCACTTAAGACAAATTAGTTTAGAATGGCTACGCTGCATTTGTCAATGGTTTAATGCACTAGAAGTGTATTTATAAGACAGGGCTAATTTCCTAGTCCTTGAAGAAGAACACTTTGAGAAAGCAACTGCTCCACCTAGCAAACTATTCTCAGATGCAGTCAAAAAGGCATTCGGAGCATTAGTTTACTACAATACATCTTTGGCCGAGAGTCACTCTTAAGGTTGAAGAGATACGGTCTTTGGTTTTTATAATGCATACAGCTGAAATAAGTGCCAAAACACTGAAGACGTCATAAATCATGTTGTACAAGTTGTCTGTGGCTTCTCTTTGACCAGATTGAATAACAGTTGAAATGCAAATCAGCACTTCTACTACATTATTTCTTATAAACTGGATTTTAAAATTCCAACAGGGAGTGATCCTCTTACTTCAGTGTCAGCAAAGCAGCTCACTTGAGCCAGCTCTGTCTGGGAGAGACATTAAAAACAAAAAAAGCATCCATTTTTGCCAGTGGAGGCGGGCTGGTAGGACAGCAGGTCAGCAGGACTGGCCACCACGTGCAGCCTCCCTCCATCGCCGACCACGGCGCTGTGCTGCTGCTGGCACTCAAGGGTGTCCGGTGTATTGAAACGCCCCTCGCAGCAAAAGGGGCAAAGAGCCTCGTTCTTCAGGACCATAATTTGCTTCTGCTTTTCCCTGTCTGTCCTTTCCTTTGCCCCTGGTCATGCCTGGTTCAGGCTCCTTCCCTGTGTCCCAGAGGAGCAGGGAGAAGAGCCAGGGTAGCTGTCTGAAGGGGGATAAGGGGGAGGCCAGGAGTAGGGTAAGGACAGGACAACACCGGACTAGACTGTTTGGGAAGGTAGTTCCCATTGTAGAAACAAAATAAGCATTACAAATAATTTGTCTGGCATGAAGGGAACAAAGCAAGGCAATAGATGCATTTCCTGAAGGCCCTTCTAGAATCTTTTCCCTGTTACACTGAGATGGCAATTCGTACTTTCAAAAATTTACTGTCTCATAATAGCAGTCACTGGGTACAAGAAAAAACCCAGACAAGTACTCATCAGCTCTGAGAAGTGGTGATCAGGGTTATGAGCAGCCACTGTGACTCACTTTAGATTTTGTCAAGTGTTACACAACCTCTCAAAAGAAGTGGACTTTTTCTCATTTCTAATTTTCTAAGTCTCCAGTTATACAATGGCAAAAGACAGCTAGAATTATTCTCCTTTGTGTAGAGAAGTGCTGGAAGGTAGACTGCAGATAGAGTATTGGGTACGGTTTTGAGCCCCGATAAAATAAAAACATCAGCAAACTGAAAGCAGTTCAAACTGGAGCCAGTTCAGATATCACCAAGGTGGTTGGGGCTGGAGCACTTGCCCTGGGCAGCCTGGAGATGGAATGGCTTTGGGGAAACTTACCTGCAACCCCCCCTATACCTATGGGGCGCCATCAAGGAAACAGCCGGACTCTGTACAGCAGGCAGAGGGATGACTAGAGGGAACAGGCACAAGAGTTTAAGGAAACACTCCTTCCCCGTAAGGACAGTCAAACACTGGAGCACATTGCCCAGAGAGGTTGTGCAGTCTCCGCCCTTGGAGGTTTTCAAGACCCAACTGGATAATGTCCTGAGAAACCTGCTCTGATCCTCCTTTGACCAAGACGTTGGACCAAAGACTTCATGAGACCCTTCAGACCAGAATTATTGGATGTTTCTATAGTTTTTACTGAATCTGCATCTAGGAAAAGATTTAACAGCAAACCCCAAAACATGCTTTGAGTTGTAGCCACTTCCAAACAAAGACTATCAATTAGCTGCCATTCAGACCACTAAAAATGTGCTATGTGTTTTTGTATTAATAAAGAAATGTATCACTTGGCCATTTTCATGTATGAAACTGAGTTCACAGATGAAGATATCCAGCCATGGGTGTCTGTACAAGCTGTGTGTATGCGTGTCCTCATATTTCAGTGGAGCCTGAAGAGCTACGCAAGCTGATCAAGATGCAGGATCAAAATTCAGCCGATCAAGATGCAGATGAGCAGTTCTCCAGGCTCCATTGCCTATCGATCCAATCTCCACGGACTAAGCAGACAATTCAATTTATGTACATCTGCAAGCTCAGTCCAAACCATTGCCTAGTAGTTTATAACTCAATTTCTGCACGTTACATACACATTCCTTGCTTTTTTGTGCTGCATTAGCAGACAACAGCCTAACACAATCTCCCATTTAACTGCTTACAAGGCGATTCTACTGCCATTTGCCTGGGTGTTTTTACCATGCTGAGCTTGGTCTGCCTTGGCAGCTTTGGGAAGGGATGGGAGACATTGTAAGAAGCAGAGGACACCAACAAAACTTTTTATACATCTAAATGGAGAAGTGTCTTGCAGTCATGGTGCTCATGTCTCCATAGGGTGTGAGGAGCCCCAAACAGGTACCCGGCTAAGCCCGCCTTTCTCTTCCTGGTGCAAAGCACACCATTTCCCCTGCACTCTGCTTTGTTTCTGATTACTAGACAGTACCTTTTATTTGTTTTTAAGCCACCAGTCCTTACAGAAATGGAAGCAAGCCAGAAAACCTTTACATGTCCCTTGAGCTGCTGCCAAAGACCTGAAGATGGTTACAGAGCACACCATTCATGCTGCTGAAGCACCAAGACTGCCCACAGCCTGGGGACCCACAGTCACATGTGTCCTGACTCAGGACATGCTCAGGGAACTTGGAAGGGGTATGGAGATCTCAATCTGCCTGCAAGCATCACATCACACTAGCGAGACTCTGTGACTGCTTGGCATTTATTTGGTAGTGACAGTGGCAGGTCCCATGCGCTGCTGTAGAACAGTGGCAGCCTTGGCCCTACCTGTGCAGGGCATCGCTTTCTTACCTTTCTTCCTAAAAGGGCAATAATGGCCAACGTTGGAAAATGATCAATAGTCAGAATTTGGGCTAGTTAGCCAAGTAACTCAGCTTCCGTTTCAACATGCAAGTCGAACAGCTAGATGGAATTTTTGGGGGAAATATTAATGGAAATTGTCACCATTTTCTGCAGGAAATTAAGTTCTTATTTAAATTGGGTCATTCAATTTAAATGCTTTAAAACAAGCTATTTAATAATATGTTCTTTAGAAGATTTCACCTTTATCACACACTTGTTGACGGCTTTGAAACACAAGTTAATAAAATGCATCAAATATGAACTGTTATTACACAACATAGCAGACAAAAGCCCCAACCCCTACCGCTATCTGCAAAACTATCTGCTGATAAGCCAAAGCAAAGGAGCCAAACTTTGTCTCTGAAGGGCTCTGCGTGAAGAACTAATGGTGGCTCTCATTGGGGATGAGATTACTCGATTAACAGTATGGTCTGACTGGTTGAGCTTGGGAGGCACCTCTGGAGATCATCCAGTCTGACCTCAGAGCGGGGCAGGCAGAGCAGGTGGGTCAGGGCTGTGCCTGGTGAGAATTTGAGTATTTCCACGGATGGAGACCCTACAACCTCTCCGGGCAAGCAGCACTTATGTTCGATCACCTCTAGAGCAAAAAAAAGCAGTTTGTTCTGCCTGAATAGAATTCCCTGTTTCAGTTTGTGCCCACTGTCCCTTGTCCTGGCACTGGGTGCCACTGGGAAGTCTCCATCATCTTTACTCCCCCCAACAGGTATTTGTACACATGGGTAAGATCTCCCCGAGCTGTCTCTTCTCCGGGTTGAACAGCCCCAACTCTTGCAGGCTCTCCTTGTACAACATCCTCCAAATCCCTTAATCATCTTCACCGCCCTTCACTGGACTCCGTCCAGTACGTCCATGATTTTTTTTGGACTGGGGAGCCCAACGCTGGACCCAGCATCCCAGGTGTGGCCTCACCAGTGCTGAGCAGAGGGGAAGGATCACCTCTCTCAGCCTGCTGGCAACGCTCCTCCTCGTGCTGCCCAGGGTGCTCTTGGCATTCTGTACTGTAGGGGCACATTGCTGGATCATGTTCAACGTGTTGTCCACTGGGACCCCCCAGGTCCTTTTCTGCAAAGCTGCTTTGCAGCTGGTCACCCCCCAGGCGCATGGGGTTATTCCTCAGCAGGTGCAGGACTTTGCATGTCCCTGTGTTGAACTGCATAATATTTCTCTTGGCCCATTTCTCCAGCCTGTTGAGATGACCAAGTCTACAACATTCAGGTCACCACAACAAATCATTGATATATCATGGCCGGCAATACAACAGGTAAACAAGAGCAACCCACGCTCTTACAGTTATAGAGCAACCATCAATAGAAACTACAGCTTGGAGTTATAGAAAAAAAGGGCTGGTACACCTGGGTCCAGACAGTTCTACATCATTTGATGCAGAAATAACGTGGAGGCTTCTCACACCAAAACAGCGCTAATGTCTGCTGCATCCTGGGATGTCAGAACCACTGGAACAGCAGCACCTCCTACAGCTGAGCGGTGTGTGCTACAGCATGCGGTGCGCTGTTTGCGTGACATGCTAAGTCCAGCTCTGCTGTACTTCCCTACCTTCCCACCCTGGAACCACTTGGGGCACCTATATCCCCCTTCTCCATGTCAGAACTAAAAAACAGTTCCAAAAAACCATTTTAGGTGTGTTTTGTTTTTTTTTTTTATTTTCAAGCTCAATGTACATTAGACCTGGCATCTAACTTCCATGTATCTGACCTCGTGCGGGTGCCTCCCAGGTCCTTTTCTGCAAAGCTGCTTTGCAGCTGGTCACCCCCCAGGCGCATGGGGTTATTCCTCAGCAGGTGCAGGACTTTGCATGTCCCTGTGTTGAACTGCATAATATTTCTCTTGGCCCATTTCTCCAGCCTGTTGAGATGACCAAGTCTACAACATTCAGGTCACCACAACAAATCTTTGATATATCATGGCCGGCAATACAACAGGTAAACAAGAGCAACCCACGCTCTTACAGTTATAGAGCAACCATCAATAGAAACTACAGCTTGGAGTTATAGAAAAAAAGGGCTGGTACACCTGGGTCCAGACAGTTCTACATCATTTGATGCAGAAATAACGTGGAGGCTTCTCACACCAAAACAGCGCTAATGTCTGCTGCATCCTGGGATGTCAGAACCACTGGAACAGCAGCACCTCCTACAGCTGAGCGGTGTGTGCTACAGCATGCGGTGCGCTGTTTGCGTGACATGCTAAGTCCAGCTCTGCTGTACTTCCCTACCTTCCCACCCTGGAACCACTTGGGGCACCTATATCCCCCTTCTCCATGTCAGAACTAAAAAACAGTTCCAAAAAACCATTTTAGGTGTGTTTTGTTTTTTTTTTTTATTTTCAAGCTCAATGTACATTAGACCTGGCATCTAACTTCCATGTATCTGACCTCGTGCGGGTGCCTTCAGATTTTCTTGGCTCGGATGAAAGCACGCATCAGTACGCAGGACGGCAGCCAGCATGGCTGAGCTTAGGTCTCCGTGGGAAGAGCTAATTCCAACGAAAAGTAAAATACAAAGGTTTATCTAAAACAGGATTTGCTACCAAGGATGCATTTGATTACCAGTCCAAGCAATCAAATCCCCTGACAAAATCACTCAAGCAAATCGGTCACTTCAGTGTCTACTGTCTGAATCAACGGGTCTCTCCAGAGCTTATTTGCCACAGCTCCGAGGCAGGCATCTTCCCTCAGTGCCACCATGAGTCACACCACAGAAGATGGAGCTAGCATTTGCCAGTATGTAGGAAGGACACAGATTCCAGGAAACATCGAAATTAGGAACTTGGTATCAGCCAAACACCATAAACCCAGCAACAGCTATAAATATTCAAAGATAGTGCATTTTTTTTTTTTTTAATTTATTGTATACATTATAGTTTGGGAACCTAGAGCCTAAGAATTGCCACATAGCAAGATAATCCTCCCGTAAGTACAAAATTTGCTTTAACAAGTGGGACAAAACCCCAAACTACAGTGAACTGAAAAGTTTCAAAATGCTGAGCCTATTATATTTCTGAAAATAGGTGTAATTCTTAGGAGCAGTGATCAACAGCTGCCATCTTCTACAAGTGATGCAGCTCTCACGAGTGAGAGCCCTGAATCACTAGAAAGGAGAAGGAGGAGAATATACCAGGAGATGGAAAATCTTACACATCTATTTCTGAAGGGAAACAGAATAGAAATCACATTCCTCCTTCTGGAGAGGTGGGAGACTGCACAGGCAAGGCTGGCCACCAACACCATGGATGCCCGAGAACTGTCATTTAGGAAACAGGCCTTTTCCCCCCCAAGAACCTATTTAACTGCCCATCTCCAAACCTCCATTCCCACCATGCAGCACGTCCCACTGCCCTCCCGTCCTGGCGAGACCCACAGCTGCCTGGTGGGAGCTGCGAGCCACTGCAGCACAGAGCTGGCTCCACTGCACGAGCCGCACGCTGACATCCTAAACCTAAGTACGTTGAAGTCAGAGACAAAAAAGCAAGAGCGACGGAGGTTTCTCACGTGTGCTACAGCCTACGAACTAGTTCCTGGAAAACACCTCCAGCCTTGGAGACGAGACAGTCAGATAGGTTAGACCCGCTGAACCTCACTCACTCACTCTGCCTGGGCCGACGGCTCAAGCTGCATGAAGAACATACATCTGACTTTGGCTCCAGTTTTGGAAGGCATTAGAGACATTTCATTAGGTATCAATAATTCCGTCCACGTAGATTTCATAGATCTTTCCAGCTTCAGTATGTTTTACAACTCTAAATTCATCCGTTTATCCCTCCCTTCCTCAGAGCATCCTTCGCCATGGTAGATTTACTACTCTGCAGACACCGTCTGCCTACAGTAAATGGGATGTAAAGCTATCAGACTGCAGGATGGTTTCCGCACCGTACGTACATAACACAAGCACACAAAGCAATTTGCTTTTCAAACTGATGAGAATTTAAGAGAGATTAGGGAGCGATTTTATCTTAGACTCCCTTCCCCCAGCACAGACACGTTTTGCCCTCCATTTGGCAAAACAGTGAACTGCTCCCAAACCAGCTGTGACAAGATGATGCACAAAGACTTCTGATAGTCGATCACCATGAGACAGGTTTAAGATTTAGCTCATTTACGTCTCATACATAAGAATAACCACAAAGGCTAACGCAAAACCCAGACCCTTTCTTCTCCCTCTTCCCATTGTGAAAATAAGGCTCAAAAACGACCAAGCCTGATAAGTTGAGCCGTGTTCACCTGAGCAAGCAAGGCTACAATTTAAGCCAAGACCTTCTACCTTCCATTCATCACCAGCTAATTGTACAAATAATTGTACATCAGCTAATTGTACAAATACTCAGTTTGTTTCAGCTGATGTAAGTCACTGTCCCTGCCAGGACCATCACCATCACCCTCTGGGCGCCAACTCCGCATTCCTGGCCCTTCCTCCATTCTGCTGATGATACAACAGCTTCTCAACTATTCCAGGAAAACCCTCTTTCTCGGGCACAGCACAGCTCCCATAGGCCAGCCTCTTCACAGCATTTTTGGGCTTATTTGGCATACCAGTTCAGTAGCAGCATTCCATCCACCACCTCAACAGGTGCAAATTTCTACTTAATCAACTGAAGTTGAACATTGAAAGACGTATATCCACTCTGAGAGTGGATGTTGCAGTAACTGAGCTACTGTAACTGGGTGGCACCTGTACTGTTACACAGCTTATTCTCTCAAGTGCAGGGATGAAGTAGGTAGTTACTTCCACCTTTAAACCAGCAAAAATTGAAATTCAATCACTTCCCTTAAGTGGGTGCACTCATAAAAGCCCAGCCATGATAATCAACAGAATAGGAGGTTTTCACTTCTAGAGGTTTGTGAAGTAAAACTGTATTAGAAAACTTAAAACTTCATAAAATCTTTTTTTTTTTTTCTAAAGAAGCCTTAGGATCCAAATGCAATGAGTCACAGTTTCTGTGATAATAAATAATCTCTGGATACTTACTTGCATGTAGTCTTCCATATTCACAGTTTCTCCTCATACCCAAGAGGAAACGAAAAAATTTGCTTAACGTGAACATTGGTGCAGCCATCATCGAACCTCACTTTGCACTGGGGAAAACAAGCACAAAGGGGACACTGCCCAATTTCATTGCGTGAACAAACAAATCCCCAATTTCTGCCAAAGCTGGAGTGGTCCTGAAGAGCCCCACTAGGATTATGACAATATTGCTGACAGATAACATGCATTTTCACACATTAAGTAATAGAAAACTGAGTGCCAAGGGCAGAACAGGATACTCCATGCTGAAGTAGAAATCGGTTGTGTTCAACTACTTGTAGTCCGTGTCACCACCAAAGCCTAATGTTAAACTGACTTTTTTTAAGATGGAGAAACTGGCCGTGCCCATTGTACACTGGCGTTCCTGGGGTGCCCTACTCTGTTGAGCAGACAGTAGTGGGGAAATAAAGCAACAAGCAGCCTAACCTGTCCAGAAGCTTACAGAAGATCCAGCCTGAAGAATAATACTGCAATACTTCCAAAGATGCTTATAAAACACAGTAATTGTTAATACTTCCATGCTTACATCCACTGTTAAACTTGGTCAGATAGAGCTGAATCAGACAAAACTTAAAAAAAAAAAAAAAGAAAAAGGGTTTCAAGTATTCGCAAAATAGATCTTTCACTTAGAGGGAGGATATCCCGGAAGCGCTTCTTTCCTAGAGGCATAACCAGGATAACCTCTAAAACCAGCCAAACACAAAAATAATCCCAGAACATCTCCGGATTCAAGAGCCATGCAACCAAAGCACTAACCCAAACATTAAAATCCATGTTTAAGACCAAGATGACACCTTATCTAGTAATTTGAGGAAACCAATAATGAAGATGATAACCTCTAGTGAAAACATCACATCAGCTTTTTTGCTTGTTTTAAAAAAGTTAACCAGTCATCGGTACCTAAGAGAGGTAGACATTGCTGCCTTCAGTTATATTATTATATTATAGGTGTTCTCACTGCTGCTACATAGCCTGAGGTGATGGTTTACAACAGCTATGCTGAACAGTAAAGCAAGGAAAGATATTTTTTTCCCAAAATCAGAAATATACAATTTCCAAAAATGGGAGCAAAAGACAAAAGGTAATGAAAAATACTGCTGAAGAAAGGTTTAATTAAAAAAATCAGGAATTCAACAGTGCCTAAATCTTTATTTTTCATAACCTACATTTTTTTTTTTTCAAATTAGACAGTTTTACATTTTATGACACAAAAGGAAACTTAAATTACTGATAGTTTACATGTAAGCTTGATTCCAGTCTTAATGGAAGAAGAACAAAAACAAAAACCCTCAAGAAGGCTCCCATATTACACTTCTATTTCGTGAATTGGCAGCTGTTAGGTCTCCTTAGAAATCTTCGATTGTCTGCTGCTATTAGTGTAATAGGTTACAAAGCACATAAAAATCCCCAACGGTAGCTCGCTGAAGGAGATACAGAGATAGGTATGCACCATTACAGTCAGCTGTTGCTCCTGATACACTGCACCACACTCAAACACGGGCCTTTGCTGTGCCAACTGCTGAAGGCTTTGAAGGGTAATGCAGCAACGGAAAAAATTTGCCACTGTTCACAGATTTCTGAGTGGCAAACGACAGTGTCATGGTGGGGAACCGATCTGAAACAACATTAAGCTTTAAAAGCAACCCTTTTTTTTTTTTTTTTTTTAAATTCCTGGAAGAAGAGTCTCAGATCCCATTTTGACTCGTTTTTGAAATGAAAAGCATCACCACACAGTCCTAGAAGGTAAAATGCCAATTTTAATTACTGTATCCCTGAACCTTTAACTCAGCTACTGCTTTTGGGAGGTTTTTCATTTTAAAAGCCACGTTTTAATCTCTCTTTGTATCGTAGCAACAGTCTGCATGCAACTTCACAACTCTACTCCGAAAACTCCATTTTGTCACCAAGTGGAAAAAAAAAATAAATCTCAAAGTAAAACGCAGTAAGGATAAGTTGTCTATTACACAGCTATTTGGCGTGTCACTTTTTTTCTTTTTAAAAAAAAAGCTATAAAAACCACATCAGAGGAAGGTTTAAACTTTCGATGCAACAGACTGTTGCTGGGTAAGCAGTAATTACAGTGTATAGACCTAACACAAATGGCAGCAGAATACATAAGAACAGCACAACACATCCCGCTGGTCTCACGCTATTACCTTAGGTACCAGGTGAGTATTATGACCAGCTGTACACCGTCGCTGTAAGGAACCACTTGTGACCGTTCGCAGGTGGTAAGCCTTTCACTTGCAGCAGACAAACAAAACGAATCATACAGCTGGCCTAAACCATACACAACTCTAGCTACCGTTTTCACTGCCACTGGGGAAAGGAGAAGCAGATTAAAAATCCAATGACAGAACTAGCCGAGCAGTTTTGGTGATGTTGTCAGGGTCCTATCTCTTCCCGCAGCATTCACAAAGTGCGCTTTTTCAACAAGAAAAAAAAAAAAAAAAAAATCAACAGATTCCAGCGTGCCCTGTTTTGACCAGTTCTGCAGCATACAACTGGCTGGCTTTAAAAGGTCAACTAGTTACCAATTGATGCTTCAAATGGGAAATTTATCAGGAGTCAACTTCTATAGTTACTTTACAGTTCTACGAATCATACGGTAAGGAAAGCACTGACAGTTTTGAAAGCAGACAAGTAAGCTTCAGTGTGTATTTTTGTAGCAGTCTATAAAGCTTTTTTCCAATTGAATTTGTTTTTATTAATGACTTAGAATTACAGTTTGACTGCTGAAATTCATTATTTACATTGCAGAACACTTTTGAATTGGTTAAATCGCTTCTTTTTAGAGGGACTTAGGAAAACATTTGAGGGCTTTCAAATAAGACTTTCGTTCCATTTCCCTTTTGCAGTGAAGAGGCAGAGTCAGTTCAGCACACCAGAATAAAATAAGAAAAAGAAAAAACAACAAATTAAAGTAATATTCAAACCACAACATTTAGTTTATCTACATCCAGCTCAACAGCAACATTTATAATATCAATAATTTTTATCAGATTTTTTTCTTTAGGGTACCTTTTTATATGTTCTGATTATTTACAACTGTACAAGCAAAGCACACACTTCCAAGTGCACATATTTAATACAGTATTGACTATTTGCATTTACAGGTTTTTCAACAATCTGAAAAAGATCAACTGTTTAAGATCTTTAAGGTATATTACAAAAACTGCTGCTAGTTCCTGTACTACAGTATGTTTACCCAGTAAGACCAGTGACAATAGATACATACTGTAACTGAGTAATTCTGTATTCCACTCATGCTAACCCTCCACGGGGTCAGACCTCATTAACTCTAAGCTGTCTTGTACAAAAGTTAAGGCAAAGTCATTTTCAAGTTTAAATAAAATTCAAGTCTTTAAATATTGGATGGAAATAATTCTTTAAAAAAAAATCAGTTGTTTAAATAAAC
>NW_009648785.1:4621673-4623883 GCF_000708025.1 Charadrius vociferus
TTAAACACTTAAAGAAAAACTTTAGGCATTTTAAAACAAAAATAATTTATATTCAACTTTATTAGAAACTTGCTAATTTAGTGCATCCTTGTCCTTCAGAAAGCGCATCACTTCCAAAGTAAATAAGTGTGAGAAACCTCATCCCAGAGGTAAATATCAGGGATCTCTTCCTCCACCACACAAAACAAACACCATTATCTCACGTCTTGAAAAATTTAAATCCGTATGCCAATGCTTGTAGGTACAGGAAGACGTCAACACAAGGCTGACTAAGATATGAACTCTTTCAAAGAGCACTTGGGGCAGAGTTTAAAAAAAAAAAGTCTACACAGAGCACAGGGGTAACCAGAACATACAGTGCTGACTCAGTTAACTCCCTTACAAGCACAGGGAAGCTAAAGTTATCACAAGAAGGCTACAGGGCTTTCTCCTGATAACATCCACTAACAGGCTTCACCACCATAGAAGCTCACAGACTTAATTCTTTCTATTCACAATGTGCTTTGTATTTGCAAATTATAACATCAGTTTTATTCTGGAGTGAGAAGATGGTTACTTGCTTGCAGTAAGTCAAAAAGAGAAGTATTTTAGAAAGACTGCTACGGTGCTCTGTAGGATTCATTTTGTGTGTGCAAAACGTCAAAAAAAGATTGAATTTTTAAAAACGCTAGAAACAACTACTCATTTAACCTAAAAGTGCAAGTTCATTTGCTGACACTTAGTACAGCAGCCCAATAAAAAAAATCTTGAAGGTCACATATTAATTTGTAAAGTATATCTACTTCCTTGCACTCTACACACTAGCTGCCGTTATCAGTCTTTTGGACACTTCAGATATGTACTTGCAGACCAGTTTATTAAAAATATTGCAGCAGCACATTTCTGCTTAACAGTTTAGAAAAAATTCACTATACAGAGCTTGCACTCACACAGCCACAGAGAGGCTTAATAAAAAGTTGATTTTTTTTTTTAAAGACAAATATTTTACATCTTGAAAAAAAAAATAATCACACTAAGCTTCACCTCCAATTAAGCACCAACCTAAATGTAAGGTTTAGAACAACTATCCAGAAATATCCAGAAAAATAGAATGTGTTCAAGAGGGGAAAAAGTATTTCACAGAAAAATAACTTGCAGGCATTGTTATATGCCTAGTATCACTGCAAGCTCCTAACCAGCAACTCATTCTCAGGTATTTTAGTGGGAACATGGGTTTAATTTGTGGGAAGCAGACCTCTTTTCAAATCCCTCCCAGGTGTTAGTTTCACTGAGGAGATTTTGGAGGGGTATTCTGTTCTTTATTTAAGCGTTTGCCAACGGCTGGAGGGGACGATCTGCGTCCTGACTGTCTCCTCTGGTCTTTGGGTTGTCCGGGATGTGACTTTGCAGGAGGAGGTTCTCTGTTTTTCTCTATTGTTTCTGTGGGCTTTCTTTCTTCTTTCCCACATGCTACAGTGTTTGGCTTCTGTTCTTTCTGGGGTTGCAATGTAGGAGGATCCTTAGTTGTTCTCTGGCAAATTTCTGCATAACTAGGTTTTCGCAGTTCCTGTGAAATCAAAAGCAAACAGGACAGCAGAATTAAACAAAGCATCCTGAGAAAAAAATCATTTACTTTTATTCATAAAAAAGGTAAAGTCTTTGTCCCAAAAGACTGCTGCACTAAAATATGCAAATGAGGGCTTGAGTATGAAGTTTACAGAAGCTGTACAGACAATAAAGTTCACAGCAAGGTAAAATGCAAAACAGTGTGCCAGAAAAATGGGGTACTGTGACAGGGCAAAATACTTCCAATACAAGCAAACTCTAAACCAGCTGAAAGATGATGAATAATCTCGTTTAAATATCAAATGTGTTAATGCTTCTACCTCAAGGATACTACCAAGAAGAGAATTCAGATAAAGAACTATCATTTGCCAAGTTGTCTTGAACACTTTTGCGCTATTAATTGCATAATCGTATCATGCAAGTAATCATGAGGCCACCAACATGCAAATTTAAGGATGCTGGGCTCACATGATTAAGCAACACTGGAAGCAATATTCTGTTAAATGCATCACACTGGATCATTAAGAGAAAGTGAAGTAATAAGGTCACTTACTACGGCAGCCCCGTTGACTTGTACCGATTTACATGCAGTGCTGAGTGTGGAAGAAGAAGAAAGCCTTTCTGTACTCTGTGTCTCTCTCTGCTGTTTGTCCACAACCTTGGAG
>NW_009648785.1:4623935-4628999 GCF_000708025.1 Charadrius vociferus
GATGAATGATCTCATAATGGGTCTAAAACTTTGAGTATGACTATAAGAAGTTATAGCTATAATTTGCCTGGCACATTATGACTAGCATTGCATGTAAAAATGCTATCAAATATTTAAAAAAAGATATTCCTGTGGAATGGGACACTACCTGTATATTGTGACATTCTGATAGCATTCGGTTATTCAGTTATCTTACTCCTGTTACTCTAACACCTCAATGTGATTTACAGGTTCCAAATAAGGTCTTACATACAACTTTCTTCATTGTATGGACAATGGTACTGCCCACAGGATGGCGGGCTTACTCTCTATGCTTCAAAGCTATCTAAAGACAAGACAGTAAGGTATTCATTAAACTTCTAAATACTTGTAGAGACCAAACCACAACACTACAACTTTTGTCTGCTGAATGACTCTTATAACTGAATCACTATTATAATACTGTTCAGAAATTAAGCTTTATTGCCTTTACTACAATATACAACAAAGTATTATTTCTTTCATTGATTAAGATTTTAATAGCTATTTACAGTGTTCCACCCAGCCTTCCGATGAGAGAAAATGCAAACGTGACTCAGAGCAGAATAACTATACCCGTGTAATTAAGTGCTTACTCAGAAGACTGGGATGGCGAAGGAGACCTTTCCAATGTCCTGGGCAATGTAGAAGAAACTGGCAACAACGGCTCTCGAGGAATTCCCGATGGAGTAGTGTTTGTACTTGCATCCACATTAATGTTCTGAAGGAGGAAAAAAGGCACAGAAGGAAATCATAATATCCAATTAATATGGTTTTCCTGAAAATTAACACAATCAGGAAAGAGTTTGCAAGTTGATTTATAACGGTAAATTAATGATAGGAAGATACAGAAGGATCCAATATATGTATTGTAACAAATAAGTTTTTTCTTTTACAATTATTTAGAAACACAGACAAATAAATCACACATCGTGGCTCTTCTCCAGAAAGTTTGGAGCTTGGTTCCCTTCGGAACACATCTGGATGACAAAGATCACTTCTTTCAACCTGGGAATTTTGCACCTGCTGGTGCCAAAGCAGGCTTTGTGCCTGTTCACATAACCACAGTTAGCCTATTAAGACAAAAGTCTCCTAGACTTATGCACTAAGAACTGTCTTCAAAGCTGTAACTCTGTATCATACCTATAATGGTGCTAAAAACCCCTAACCTTAAAAAAAAATAAAAATGATATGGATATGACCTTCATTTAAAAGTCCATTTCTTATGCTATCGTGTGATTTGCTACCAAGCAAAAGAGGCTTTTTCCATAGCCCTCAAAAGATTCTGTTAGCACCACGTGACACTGCTCTTCCAGATAAGGGACAGGTTCAAGATGCACGCATGAATTTAAAATTGTCACAAATTAAGAGAAGAGAAACAAGACTTTGTATCTTGAAAGAGGTATTTCTGCAATTTATAATAATTTTGTTTGTGTTTTAAAAAATGCTAAGGTATTTGTATTGCTTCTGACCTGTCTGACTCTAGAACCAAAACAGATTCCGGTAAGCAAGAAGGAGAGCACTGGGAGAATACAAGCACAGAAAGAACAAGATAGGCACCCCTTTCCCCCAGCCCAGCCACCATTCAAAGGTCATAAAACGTGGGACTCCTGTGGTCACTGTTAGAAAGGAAAATGGTATTTGATGACACTGTTTTAAACCAGGCAGCATAGATTATTGCAGTGGATCTAAGCCTAGTTTTACTCCAAGAAAAAGTAAAACTGTAAAAGGTGGATATTTAGAAAGAAAAGAACAGCTTTTACAGCTTTACTCGCTGTAATAGCGTGTGCAAAGGCTTGAAATTGCACGTTGCTGAGCATTCTAGCCCAAGTTCATAAAAATTTGTAGGTACAGGGTTAAGTGTGAATAGCTTCAAGTCAAGCAGACATGCAAGCGCTGTTCCTAGGCCAAAACGCTCAGCCCCTGATCCGACAGCTCTGCAGTTTCCCAGTTAGAAAATGTGGGATGATTAACACCTGCCATTCCCCAGAGCTACATCTAGAAGAGCACCACAAAGCAAAGAGCATAATGATGGCTGGATAACAACTGTTGGAAATTACACAACCTCAGTTCACTCAGCTTCTGTGCACTGGACTTGCCCATCTATAAAACAAGAGTAGCACTGTGTAACTCTACTTCAGCACTTTGTAACTCTACATCAGGTGACATGAAAAAAACGTTGAGATCGAGGTGAAAAGCAGCCTGTATACATTGGCAAGATTCTAACCTTAACTCAAACGTGTTGGTAACAGAACACAATCGCTCTTTAGAGCCAGCTGCTGTTATCTTATTCTTTATTAACGCCAACAAGGAAGGACAGCGCAATCCCTTTCTTCCACACAATGGTACAGACTAACTCATGCAAGCCGGAAAAAGAAATTAGGAAAAATCAAAGCAAGCTTTTTAATGTGACAATGCAATGCACTGTCATAACACCTCAGTGCCTGACTGACAGTAAGGCTGCCTCTACAGGGGAGAAGTGTAAGTTCTTTACAATAAGTACAGGGCAAAGCAAGTACTAGATTCATACTGGGAAGAGCAATGGGTTTTCAGCTGCAGTATCGATAGCGAGTGCTGGAATTATATTTAAAATCTGAAATATGATAGTTAAAAAAACACTTCAGAAATAATAGAGGTAAAATACTTTAAAAATAGACAGACTTTGGCCAAGAACAGACTACAATCTGGAGTACTGTCTGACAGTAAGTTAAACACTGCTATTATCATGGCACTGTCCTGCACATTCTCCTAAACACAAACACTGGAGTGTGGGTGTCCACTTGCAGGACACACAATGGCTCATCTGCACAATCACTGCTTTGGGTACAGGCTGCCCTGCCGCTTCCTCTTTCCTTTACCAAAAAATACTCTCCCTACCCACCCCTGATACGTGAGCACCAAAGAAAACACTTCTGTAATAGACTGGTTTTAGAGAAGAGACATGAGAGAGATTTTGGTGTTTCATCAGGCTGCTCTGCACTGCCATATCCAGGGGTTAACTTCTTCAGTTGTGGTACAGCTAGAAAAACACAAGTTAAAGTAGAGCTAGCAAAAAAAAGTCAATATAGATTTCCACAGCCTAGACTGTTGCGTAGTGCACAGGGTTACATGAGTCTTGGAGAACATACTGTCACTCACAGATGGCATGGTAGAGACAGTTCTAAGAATGAAATCTACGAACAGATACTCAACATTAATTTTCAACTGCATCTCTACTACATCTACAAAGCAGTGGTTGCCAAGTCATTCTGGTATATTTTTATCTTTCCAAGCAATATGACAAGACAACACTCCGATCCAGCTGGTTTTGGTAACAGTCCTAGTTCCAGCTATGATGCCTAGTGTGCTGAATTATGTAGGCAGCTTCTTTGTATTTCAGTGCTTACAAGTTTGTCTCTGTCACTTTGAAGTGTTTTATATACAACTCAGAAGTCTGACTTCCAAACAGGAGAAAAATTTATCATGTATTTTTCACCTGAGTCTATCAAAAAGCCTAAAGCAATTATGAACAGCAAAGAGCGTATTTTCTAATCTCTGCTACTAACATCTACTTAAATGGTGCTCATACGCAACACCATTTCAAATTCTAAGATATAAGTGATGAAGGCAGCAGCACATCATTTGACAGCTGTTTTTTAAAAGCATTTCTTATGACCATGTAAAATCACCAGTTTTTTCTATGTATAACCCACCAAATCTGAAAACAAGAGAGATGCAATTCTTTGTTTCCCCAACAAAAATGAACACTGGGTACTCACTCTTTCTTTTGATGTTCCTATTACCACACTGGACAGTCTGTTTTCAAAAAGGTCTTCGGTCTTTAAATTGCCGGCAGCCCCAGGTAATGGAGGAAAGCTAGATAAACCCAATTCAAAGCTAGGAGATGGAGGTTTTGGGGGTGGTGGAGACTGTGTTTGGCCTCTCTGGAATAGAAATAACATATTGAGGTTACTGCACTGGATGACAGAAGAGAACAACATGAGACTCCAAACTGTATTTTACATTTGATTTAAATCTGTGAAGCCCTAGAAGCCTTCCCCATCCCGCCTCCCCAAAAACCCACACGGTACCAAGGAATAGGAACATTTTCCACTGTTGCCCTTAAAATATTTAACCATTATTTAAATGGCATGGTATAAGCATCCTTAAAATTTTCATATGCATAAGCTTTTGTGACACTGGTATAATAACAAAAGTTTTCTCACTGACCCTTCTTTCAGGATGGACACTTACACAGACAGGAAAACAGACTGATTTAGATAATCAATATACAGTGAAAATATAAAGCCCAGTTACGTGCAGTTGGTAACATTCTAAATGAAAGACAGGAGTCAACAAGAATCTTATACCATGTTCAGATATATTAAGAAACAGCAAGACAGCATGCCTTGCATGTAGTGTAGACAATGGCAACTATAATCTAATTAACATGAGTTTATATGGTTGCTTTACAAAAATGCAAAGATAAACGTCAAAACTATTTTTGAAACAGGGAGAATTTTTCTAATTAAATCTAAGAAGAAAAACAATGTCCCAGGCAAAAAAAAAACCAAACTAAAAAAACTGCCAATGGGCTAAATGCAACTATTTTGCACTAGAGACAGCAGTTCAGGAGTTAAGAGTACCACAGTTAAAGATCACTCATAAGGACTGGTAAAGCTAAATTCTATTTACACTGAAAAAACACAGTTCCTTTTGTAATATGCTGTGAGTGAAGTTAGCCATTAACTTCATCTACATCATGTAAACAAAGAAGTAACTGTTTCATGACTGTGCTCAGGCCTGTGCTAAGATTATCTCTGCTGCAGAATACCAAACGCAAAGCAGCCTCTGTGACAATTCCCATCTTGAAAAGGAAAATATTTACGGGTATGTAGCCAAGATGACCTGAATGCGAGAACAAGGCTTCTGGACAGAAAGGTGTTGTGTTACTTAGTGTTTTTTCCCCTTCCTTCTCATGAAGAGCAACAGATACAAAACTACATTTGAGGTCTTTTCACAAACTCCATCTTACGGCAAAAGAAGTGTGTGTTGAGAGGGAAGTAG
>NW_009648785.1:4629024-4634997 GCF_000708025.1 Charadrius vociferus
CAACTCCCAGGACTGCTCCTGACCCAGCATGACCCCCAGAACACAGTTTAAGAGCGCTACAGCAATAGAGGCTGCAAACTTCCAAAAATAGAAGTCAGATGACCTGTCAAGGGGTCACAGCGAGAGACTACACTTATCCAGCTCAAACTGCAAGAGGAACAACCTTTTTTTTTTTTTTTGTTTAGAACAATTCTTCAAATGCATACTCTCTGTAATTTTTCCTTAAAAAAATAAATCAAAAGAAGTCAACACTCCATTCAAACACAACTGGTTGTATTAATCTCCTGTGTACACCCTCTAATCACTACAGCATCACACAAGAAATAGGATTCTGGATTCAGTTATTTCCACAGTCTAAAAGGGCCAAGTTTTTATCATTCACTTCAGAGCACACTCCTTCCCAGTGTCCACAGTTGTGGCAGTGCAGCAGCTCTCACCTCTGTTCAAGCTGCACCACTGGACAGTACAGACTAAAGATTCATGGGCCAGAAGAGACTAGAAGGGACCTGGCTGTACAGGCTGCAATTAAAGCCTGCTGCTGAGAGACGAGAATGGTGGGGCTCCAAAGAAGTCACGACTACCAGTTTTACATTCAAAGTTAAAATAACCTTTAAAGTCAGCTGAGTCAGAAAAGCCCCTCTGCTTAATAAGAGTGTCCAAGGTAATCCTTTCACTCCAGCCACTCACTCACACACCTAACCTATACCATTTCCTTGTTCTTTCAAAGACAGAAAAAAAATGTTGATAGGAAAACATCCCTCTAAAAATTCAAGTAGCTTTGAAAGGGCAAAAGAAAGAAGAACTGCGAATCCTACGTGTAATCTGGTCTCACGGAGCTTTGAGAAGTTTGACAAGAACTAAAGTCAACCAAAAAATGAATTGCAGAGGTGTTTGGTTTTATCAAATCAAACCTTGAGTCCTACAAAATATGAATATTTTTTTTTCTACACAATGTCTAGTCCAGCCTTTTCAAGTATCAAGGATATTTAGGTATTCACCTTGAATTTATGTTTACCAAAAACTAGTATTTTCATAGTGTTAGTATACCCTTACCAAGTGGCATTTAAGAAACAGAACTGACCATTTAATAACTAACATTCTAGCTATACTTTATGACACGTGGATCTATAAAATGTTCTTCAACATCTACATGAACGATAATCAAGTATCAAATGTCTTGAACTTTAGCTTAGCTATTCAGCGCTCCCTAAACATGAACACTGCCATGCTGACAAAGTAACACTAATATGGAAATGTTTTGGTACTATAAAAGAGTAATTTTAACTTTTTCCTGATTTCCGCATTAACAGACAATCTTCTCTGATACCCAAATGCAGTAAACTCACATGACCCTAATGAGCTGCTGTCTTTAGTCAGCTGTGACACACAATTGCTTGCGCAATATCTTATCTCACCTGCTACCCCACATAATATCCATACTATTGCCTTGTTACCCTGCTTTTATTATAGATGAATATGATCATGAACACTCACTGTAAACTTGTCCTCCCTTTTCTTTCGGTAGCCATATGAGTTTTTCCTAAGGGAAAAAAAGCAGTTATCAGAACCTTGCCTATAAATGAATGGAAGGCAGTTGGTGAAAACAGGAGAAATGAATTCAAATTACTATTTCCTCCCTCTTCATTCTAGACAGGTTATTAAAAAATTATTTCAATGAAAAATTTCTAGCAAGCTCTCATTAAAATAAAGGTACAGATCTTATATAAGAAGTCAGCATAAGAATACAATGGCTACAAATAATTCCTGCGTTAAAAGCACCTCTCAGTGCTGATTACATATAAGGCTTAAACAAAACCCTTCAATATCCAAAGTAAAGGTTTTAGGTGTTTGGTTGTTGTGGTTTTTTTGATACCTGTGTAACTTTTGTAATATGGCTAATTATCTTCAGTTCAGGTAAAGCCCCTCCAAAACATTTTCAGTACGTCTCCCCCAGCCTTGCTTCAGGTAAAGTCCCCCCAAAGCAGTTTAACATTTGCAATGCCTTCTAACTCAGTTTCAAATATATTTAAGTTTTCTGTTTGACTTTTAATATTTTCAATGCATTGAATACCAAAACATCAGAATATAAATCTAAGTACTGACTATTCCTGTACATTTTTGTAGTCTAGTTTGAACAATCTTGTTTCCTATTTCCTTAATCATACTTTCATCCGCTAGCTAGAACACACTTTGGCAAATTGCATTTAGAGAAGTATTAAAATTCTTGCACAAAATCCCCACTTAATCATGCAATGATACAATACAAGTCTAATATACGATCATCTATAAAAGACTCGAGTTATCTTCCAATTCAGTAAGTCACTCAAAATGTGATTTACTTGGAGACACAAACACAGCCATCATTAAACAAAGCAGCACAGTACTTTATAATGCACTTACTAGAACTGTACTGTATTTTAAAACTTCCAAAATAAGACCGTTAAATTCTCACATCAATATTGGTGCCACCAGTTTTCAGCTCCCCAGGTAGTTCTTTGTTGTTGTTTGGTTTTTGGTTGAGGTTGTGGTGGGGTTTTTTTAACTGCATAACTATAGTTTTAGTTGCAAGTAATCCTTTTTCCTCCCTCCATGCCAATCCATCATCTTTGTTGTTGTAAATGTCTAATTTGGGCAAAATTCTGGTCTTTCAACTGAAAAAATTAACAAATGAGCACTGCTAGTACAGGTTCAGGTGCACAATCTACACCGCTGAACAATGGAATGGACAGAACTGCTTCGTTAACAAATAATATGCAAAAAAACTGTCTTACAACAGATGAAGAAAGGATAGAGGATTAGCTCTTACAGCTGTAAATTGTTCATCAGTTGCCATCAATGATTTTCATTTGGTAGGGAAGGATGCAAGTCCACTTTGCATTAGTTCTATATTTAGCACTTTCTCTGAAGCACTTTCCAAGATTTTAGCTTTGAGGAGAGACAGTCTCAGTTTAAAACAGTAACGAGAACAGTACTAGTACCATACCTCTTTTATGAAAGAAGTAGTTTACAAGCAGCAATACCAGGTTGTTCAGAGGACAACTACAGAGTACACTCACCTTCCTCGACCTAATCCAGGAGAGGAGTCAACGCTGCTTTGTTCCATCCGTCCAGTTCCTACTTCCCTCTTGGTGTAACTCGTAGTAGCGTTCTGCATCCGTGTCCTGTTTTGTCCTGGCTGCCGCGTCTGTGGACTCCTGACGCCATTGATTAAACGATCAGCAGAAAAGTTGAATATTGTAGGACTGTCTAGAAGCCCAGGTCCCCTTTCTGCACTGGGTATTGTATGTCGTATATGAGACTTGCTAGGATTCCTACAAATTCAAAAGTCATTTCAACATACGTCCTATGAGAGATCTTCTGAGGCCTAAGACTATACACAGTATTCAGAAGAAGCAAGATCTTTAGTCCTTTATTGTGTATTTCATTTATAGGAATGATAAACATTCATTTTAACGGGCCATGTGAATTACCAAAATTAACCCTTTCACTGTGTACTTTCAACAATGGCTTTACTAAAAACTACTTGAAACTGAAAATACCGTATGAATAATCCTGCTCATCACATGCCATCATTCAGAATATTTCATCTGAGTACCCTAAATCATGGAAGAGACAAGTTCTCAGCTTTCAGACAGCCCATTTACATTTAGAAACAGTACAACCAGAAACAATAGGAGCACCATCTGCCTTTTGGCCTCGCTTAACCTTTTACCAGGTTCAACTGCACAAGTATTTTCAAGTTAGCTGGGGTTACTAAAATAAGCAGATTAAACCCCCCCCATGCCAGATAATAAAACAGTATGTATATTGTTGAAAGACTGTTGAACTTGCCTGTTTCTGGGAGGATACTGTCTGAGTGTAGTCAATGGAGAAGCAGCAGGCTTGAAGGTTGGAGATGTGAACCCATTGATAAATCCAGTATTTGGAAATGGTGTCACCTAAAGAATACATTGCATGCTCAATTATAAACAAACTGAGTACTACTTTTTCTTAATGCTGTATTTTATGTCATTCTATGCAGGGCAGTACTTAAAAGTACTTCAAAGACTGGCTCTAACAGCAATAAAACAGTGGCCTTGTAACCAACTTACAAGATGCCGTTTTTTGAGAAGACGGCCGCAACGTATATTCAAGTTTTGATAATTTGTTAATAGGATTGAAAAAACTTTGAGCCAAAATTCTTGGTTCCAAGTTAAGTAATACTATTTGTATTTCACACCATACTATGCATGGCTTCTGAGTACAGAGATACTTCTTCATCAGAAAGTCTCTAAACCACACAGCCTGTAATTGTTTTTCTTATAAACTATATGTAAATCCCTCCTTGAAAAGGAAAAAAAAAAAAATTTGGTTCTACATTCTACTTATCTTCCGTTTGACACCTAGAGAATAAGAGGATGTTAAGTGGACTTCCGATTCTTTTCACATCTTACCACCTTATTTTACATGTGAATTACTCTCTCCTTTCCTGAAAAAGCAACATTACCAAAGGAATTTTTGGGGTGGGTGCATATCAATGTCTTGTATTAACAAGATATCTCAAAACTTGAAGCATATTCATAGTAATTTCTCCAACCTCACCACCACACTTCTTTTATTTTTTAAATGCATGCATGAGTTTCATTTAGGAAATATTATTAGCAACAACAAATGCTCATTTGTCTTCTCCCCCTGAAAATAAATAAAATACAGAACAGTAAGACTTCTATATAGCACTCTTTCTACACTTAAGTAAATGATGAGAAACAGCTGGGATTAAGGCTGTGTCCTAGAAAGGTATTTTTAAGCTCTTCTAACATTTCTTGCAAAAGTTAAAGCAAATCACTAAGCAATGAAAAATAAAATCTATCACCAAAGCTGTCATGCCAAACCACTGTTAGCCCAGCTTCACACACATGCCAGCAAATGCTACCTCAGACTCCAAAAATAGGCCATTGGGAGTTTAATAAAGTTATTTTAGGAACAAAGTTTCATCAAAATACTGCTTTGAAGTGCTTTCGGCTTTAATAGTTACAACTTGAATGCTGTAAAATTCAATCGAAGCTAGTAAGCAACTACCGAACCTGAATAATGAAAAGACAGTGAATATACTAAGGAAAACCAAGTTTAAGTCATTGCTTACAGGGACACTAGCAATATTCACCCCTTCGTTCTTTATAAGAACAGGTGACCTTTTTGGAGGGGAAAAAAGGTCCCAGTAATACCAAAAGCATCAATTTGCGTTCTCCGCAGAAGTCATCTGGCTCATCAAAAGTACTTTCTCTACATCCAAACTGCAACTCTGTCTCAGGAAAATCATTCTCCTGTCATTGTTCCTCGTGGTCCCTGTTCTCCTCAACTAATTTCTACTCAAATACAGGTCTTCCTATAAAAGGTTCAAGAAACATCGTACTAGATTAATGTGAACAAAATGCAGTGAACCAATGACAATATGTTGCAAAACAGTGGGCGGCAAAGCTCTGCCACTTAATTTTCTGGTTTTTTTACTAAGAAAGGTAAAAGATCTTTAATGCTGGCAAACATGTAATGTCTTCCCCCAAAGGCCAGGACTAGTAAGCTTTCTGGAATACAAAAAGTTCCAGGATGACATAGGGCAGATACACAATATGCTGCACTTGAACCTGTGGTCAATTAATCAGGGCTGTGCCATAGTCAGTTTATCTAGAGGAAGAATCACATTCATTGCTGCTTAATAAGGTGACTTTCTCCTGGAATAACATCGTTCACTATGCTACCGCGTCTCCTCCGCATTCTTCAATCCCCTTAAAAAGCCTTCCCCTACAAGGGCTCTGGCTACCTTCCCTGTGTGTGAAGTGTTTCACACACCAACTTTTTAATTAGCTTGCTGTTCAGTACACAGGAAGTTTGCTCAAGTTTGTTCAAGGACACTTTAATCCTCTGCCAAAAACCCTCTAAAAAGCTTCTGATTTTAAGCATTGCTACCCTAGTTTCTTTTAGCCGCAAGTAAAGAGG
>NW_009648785.1:4635057-4675328 GCF_000708025.1 Charadrius vociferus
AACTATATTCATATTAGCTTTTGCAGGACAACAAAGGCAGACTGAAAGGGGCCACGGTAATTCTGATGGGACTGTCACAATGGAGGAGAAGATGGAAGCAGCACTGCAGGATGCAGTGGATGCCCTATTAGAGTATATAAGGACTTACTGCTACCACCCTAGCTATAAAGGCTTACAGATAGCCCCTTTAAGAAACTTTTTAAATTAAGCAATTTAGAAGTTAATGTTGTTTTATTAGCAAAAGTAATTTTATTTTTTATTTCCAAAAAAGATGTTACTTTTGCACAGAATATATTTTTGCTATAAGAACATGCCAAACAGAGTAATTCAGCATGTTAACCTAAAATCTAATACACCACGGGAATAGCTTTAAAGAATTGTTTTTCAAGAAGAATCAGTATCTTAAACTCCCCTCTTCAGGATACATATGCTTCCTACACCTCAAGATCTCATAAAAAAAAAATAATACCAACTTTGAAAAGAATCCAAGTGTTTCATAACCAAGAGACTTACCAAAGAAGGGTCAAGGTAGCTGTGTGTGGCTGACCAGGTCTGTGGGCCAATTAAGCTGTACAATGGAAACTGCTGATGAGGACTGTATACTGGAGGTAAGTAAAAGGACGTTGTGTAACGCTGCTGCGTGTAGAGGTTCATATCCAGAGGTCTATATCCATTCTTTGGCAAAAATGTGTTTATAGCTATTGCCTTTGCTTTTATCCTTGCCTGCAAAGGAGATTAGGTTAATTATTACAGCAGCCTTTCAAATTAAATCAGGATGGTTCAAACTAGCAGCTCTCAAACTTTCACTGGACACTTGACAGTCACTGCTTTCTCTTTCAAGGAAGGCAGAAGAGCTGAATGCCTCCCTGCTGGCCAGATGCTGGGATGGATATACTGCTGCCAGAAAGGAGGAAAAGGAGAAGTAAAATGGCATGCGATGCATTTCAAACCCCATCTCCAGGTGAAAAGGCTGCCGAGATTGGACCACTTCAATTTATACCAGAAAACACAGTGAGCCCCACAAAAACGCGAACATATACACAAGTGCCCCAAAACCCCCATACAGCTCCATTTACCTTAATTGGTTTTCCTTGGAAAGTTTTCACTTCTTCTCTAAGGTATCTGTAAGCCTTTAAAAAAAAAGGTAATTATAAAATTTGTCAAATATAATTTAAACAAAGGAAACTTAAGTTTTGATAGGCTAAGCCTAACAATAATTCTTGAAGTGTCTGCTAATGTTAGACTACAGAAAACCCTCATATGTAATCTGCATTTGGCAAGATTTAAGTTATCGTTGCAGAAGTGCTTCAGTAGCATTAAAACAAGATTTTAATTCTTAACAATTAAAGCATTTCAATGTGTCATCCAAAGTATCAAAGTTTTTAGTACAAACAAACTATAGCTTTGCCCAGGAAGACAGGATAGGTGAACAGGACAAAACTTTTACAGTGTTATGTTTAATAGTATTGATAACTGGATATTAGCTAAGAGGAAGCATTACGGTTTTTAGAGGTTTAGGGATTTTTCTTTTTAAATTGTTACACATTTGTAATAAAGTTTATGACCTGTCAATCCATCCTCAACCCACCCTTGTTTATTGTTATATTCTAAAATGCTTCAAAAAAAAAATAGCGTTACCTGCTGTGCATCAGCTTCTGATTCAAATGTGATGAACCAATTGTCATTATAGGCAAACTCACAGTTGATAAACTTAGGCAAATTATCTCCTTTGAAAAGTGCTTCAACCTCCTAATGAAAGTGGGTTTAGTAAGAAGGGAGGGAAAAAGGTGGAAGAAAAAAATTGATGGACAGAAGAAAACATCAATTTAAAGCGCAGAACTCCGGAACTCCAAGTAAGAAAGATAAAAAACACTTTCAGGATTACAAAACAGAACTGAGAGGTTCAGAACACCCGCAGTAGTGTTAGCTCTCTCCAATCTCCCCACTAGCTAGACGGAACTCAAACAAGCACCATCTAAGGCCATACTGCAAGTAGAAGTTGCCTGCTCCCTTTAAATTGGGGAAGATAAGATATTTAGGCCACAGAGAGACACTTACATTTGGTATCAATGCAGAAAAATGTCTATTTCTTCCCTGTCCCCAAAGCCACGGAGCCACACGAAAACCTGTGCATACTCCATGGGACAGAAGAACCCTGCCCTTTCCGCAGAAACCTGGAGATACACTTTAACTCAAGTGTCTACAGATTAATAGAATTGAAACAGGGTTTATGTTACTTCAAAAACAATTAGCTAGTTTCTATAGAAAAAAACCCAACACTTTGGTGGTTTTTATATTTGTTTTAAACCCTTTGCATATTATTTCTGTTTGTCACAGACTTGAGGTGAGCAGCATCAAAAAGCAATGCAACTTGGGGCGCCTTACAGGATTTTGGAACTTTGCTGCTTAAATAAAGCCTGACCATGCTACGCCAGAACACATATCCTATTAAATCTGTTGGGTTAAGTCTACGTTTTTCAGTCTGGGAAATTTAAACAAATAGTGTATAAAACACTTCACTTCAGACCACCTCTTTTGAAAATAAAGGCTCCTCAGAACTTTGTTGTTGTTAAGTATTTAAAAGCAACCACACAGTGCTAATATATTTAACCCGACAAAGTGATGACAGCAAAAAAAACCCCTATAATATTAAAAGCTAGGCAGTCTTTTAAAGGTTAGATTTCATTCAGAAAGCTAAAAGCAGCCAGTATTTTTAAGCTATGTATATAGCATATCTAACTTCTTCCCTCCAATTCCTTTGAGCATTTTGTTTCATGCCCCTGTTTACTAAGGCTACTTACTTCTTTATATGTTTTAATCTGCAGTACTTTTTATTTTTGTATTAAGACTATCAAGAGCAGCAACTCTTTCAGGATCTTTATTCTTCCTTGTAAGACTTAATAGAGGAGAAATTAAAATATCTCCCTATCATCGAGAATCTGTGCCTTCTACTCCTTTTTGAAAATTCAAGATGGCTTAATCTATGGCCCAAACATTTTTTCTAGCACTTCCATTAGTCATAGTCTGAGCTACATCAGAGTTGCACGGAATATCTTCGAAAGAATCAAGTTCTCCACTCTCACACTCATTCCACAAGCCAGTGGAGATCCTCAGCAACTTATTGACACCTTTACCCTCAGCATTATGGAAATGTTTGCAAAGCTTTATGTACTTAAACTTAACAAGCTTCAAGGTGCAGCAGTGGTATTTTCGATTCTAAGACTCACTTTCCCTCATCTTCGTTTGCTATTTATCCAAGGAGCTGAGTGCTAAGTGCATATGGGCAAGCCAAACTCCAAGAAAATAATGGCATCTCTACCAAACACAGCATTGTCAGTTTTTCAGCCCTCTGCAGAGCTACAGGTTTTACCACAGTCTTCCTATGGGCAACATGTTTCTATCAAATATATTTATTATCCAAACACGTGCAATAAACTAAGGTTTACAAAAGTTGTTAAAAACTATCTAACAACGTAGTAAGAAATCTGATATGCTTATTGAAATCTCACAGAAATCTAACTTCCAAATCCTAAGGGAAAAACATTCATTACCGAACAATTAAAGACTTACTTCAATGGGGGTAGATTCAGGTACTTCACGTAAAATCACAATACAGCGATTCTGATTTGGCCTAACTTTTTCTCCTTTCTCATCCACTTGGACTAAAGGCAACGCTAAGAGAAAAAGACAAAAAAATGTATTTTAGCTGTCAGCAATCATAATAGCTTTGCACACTGAAAAATGCCATGGATATGGTTTTACAATGCAAAGCTTTTCGTGCTAAACTTAAAATATTTTTGAACAGTAAGAAACAACCAAAAGATGACTGAGGATACTTTCAGTATGAAACTGAGTCAACACATTTCTTAAAATCTCCACATTCTTCCTACTCTTCCAGCCTAGAAAATCCCAATTCATTACCTTCCTTTTCTAAGGCACACATTGAGTCATGTTCTTTTTTGATTCTTACCTTAGTGGTAACATCCAGTAGCCTTTTCTGAGAATTTAATTCATATTATTCTCGTTTACACAGATCATTACTCAATACCTCAAATGTGAAGTAGCTTTGATAAAACTGCAGTTCTATAGTTGTGATGGTCTAAAGTGGAAGCTGCTTGCTCTATTTAATGCTTTACAGAAAAAGGATGGCATTTTATTGCGATACATAACAAAAAAAAATGAAGAGAGATTGAAAATCCGGATTAATAGTCCCATGGCAATAACCAAAATGCTTTCTAGCACTGGGGGATTTTTACTTACATCTCAGCACTTCAACAATCAAATCCATATCAGTACTGAGTTTCTTGACATGATCGAGATTTGCTACTGTCATTATTGGCACATACTGATCACTGTCCATCTGTGATATAAGGTACATGTCACTGGCAAGATTTTCTCTGTTGGGAGAGAAAAAAAATGGGGAAATGTCACTTTTGCCAATAAACTTGAGACAACTCAACACAGAGCAGAAGGCAGATTCCTACACTAAATTTTGTTTTCAGCACTTTCACCAAGTCCCCAGACCATTTACTGATTTTGCTTCCTAGAAAACATGAAAAAGTCTTTTTTCCACTGCATGCAACAGTATTGGCATTTTCCTGTTCAGGCAGCACACTACCCCCACAAACATGTGATACTGTTCGCAGTTTACTACTTCAAATGACCACTGACTGGAACTGGTTATGCAGGGGTATATGGATTAGGAATTGTTCTAGGTTATTAGGACATGTGTTTAGGATGCTTTTATCTAGACACAAGCACTGAGAGTAATTAAGTACAAGTAAACTGCTTTGATGATCTTGCATCAGTCTATACTGGAATGTGTATGATTCAGAGCCCTTTATTTATTTATTTTATTTTTTAAATTGATCCTTAACTTGAAATATAAAGGGATCTACAGATGCACATACAAAAATACTAGTTTATATAAATGCAAGCTTTAAAATTATTAGCTTAAACAAAGCTTACCAAATGGCTTAAGCTACTCGGTTTTAATTTGCAAAAAACCAGTAACAGTCATAAAAAGCCACCTGATCTGTAATTGCTCGTAACTACTCTCACTTTAAAACAATGTATTTGCTAGTTTATGTTTTAGGCCCAGAGGTTTCATATAAGCTTTAAGAGGTACATCAGTATGATACTCTGGAATTTGTGTGTTATTTCTCCCAAATTCTCATCCTTTCCACTCAGTTTTAAGTCACAGCTGTGAAATATATTAGCATACGTCCCAAGTTAGGTACTGGATCTTGTTAGTTATCCTCCAGTTTGCTACATTTAGGTATATACATACCTAGATAAGCAGAATTCCAGTGTTTTTTTCAGTAATTCTCGTAAATCTTCCTGACCTTCTGGCTGCAACTGTTCGTTTCCACCTAATAATTAAAATACTTCGGTTTAAGTTTAGTTCTGCTAGATCTTAATCAAGCCATAATATCTACTACTGGCTGTATAACTACTAACAAATTTTCAAATACATTATTATTGTGTATTAGTTCAACACCCACCAAAATTGCACAGAGGAACACTTTATTAAAGACAGAAAAGAAAAACCGTATCTGACTTCACTTGTTAACCTCTGTTCTTCAAATACATAAAAATTTTAAGCAATTTTAGAAAAGCAGCTACAAACACAGCTCAAAGTAAATACTGAACTGATTTAGCTCATATATCAGTCTTTCAAGTCTTAGGACACTAATTAATTTCTAGCTGACTAAACCCTGACTAATGCAGCTGACTAATACAGCAAGAGAGCAATGTAATGGAGGCACTTCATACTTCTGGCCTCACTCTAAATTCCCAACAAACTAATTCAGAAAAGAGTTTCAAAAATGTAGTTATGAAATATCAGCAGATATCCAATTAACAACAAATGTGTGATCAATTAACAATTTCTTGGTTAAGGAGAAATTAATTTTTTTCGTATACCTGGAAGTTTCAAAATTTTCACACGGAAAACACTAATTTCATGTTTATTTTAATTTAGACCCAATATGCTACAGTCAGTTGAGGGTAAACTAATTGTGTCAGTGGGAGAACTGTTTAAAGATCAGAAGTTTAGTGTGGCTTTTAGAGATTTACAAAACATTTAGTAACATTATCTAAATGTAAATTAGTTTTTTTAAAAAAGTATTTCACACCAACTATTACCCTCTATACCCTTCCCTTCTTCAGTAACTTTCATCCTTTTCTTCAGCTCTCCTTAACCCTTCTTCTTCCTAAAGCAACTTCTAATTTCATCCCACCGTTTTGTCCTTCACGTGTTCTATTCTGACGTAGATAATGCCAATGCCTGAGAAATACACATATCATGTACTAACCACTACTTCCCTTCCCCATTTCTCTTCCTTCTTCCTTGCCCAAAACCTAGCAAAGACCAAAATTGTAGGCATTTTTTAAATAATAATTAAAAAAATAAAAGTCAGATTTCAGAGTTGGGACCACTTATGTTACTATTCATCACGTGGAACAGATCTCACCTGCTTTCAGCTGCTTTGCAACACTACTTGACTTTTGTTATAAGTTAACTATTTTGGGCACAGAAAGGACATGCTGACAAGTTCTAACACTAAGCTGAGGAACACTGTTCCCTTCTAGAGTGCTAGGCGCCATTAATATAATTTTCTACTTGCCAGTTAGTTGTTATTTAGTATTCCCCAATAGCACTCCTTAAGTAGAAGGGTCAAAGAGAACTTTCAGTTTTCAACACAAGCAAGGATGATGCCACAACTGTGATTTCAGTTGTCTTGATTTCCAACTATTATGGATGTTGCTACACTGGTCATTTTAAATACATGTTATAAAATCAGCTACGCACAACGAACAAGGAGCAGACCTCTTAAGAATCTCAAGAAATACCCAGCACATTTTCCTCTCTTTCCAATCCCTCATCTCAGATCAAGTAGTAATCCTACACGCATCTTGCAGACCTTCTGTCCCTCTCAGTGAAATATAAGCATGGCTGAATCTCTATGCTAGTTTCCAGCAGTTTCTTAAAACGTGCCATCTGGTACAGACTACAGCTACTAACAGTTGAACTGAAAAAAATCATGAGTTCATTAAAAAAGAATGCAAATAAGTTAGACTAAACTGTTGCTTATTTTGGCATTTTAAGTACAAGACTGATCTTTCTACACATTAACATCACTACTTGAGTCACAAATGATATGTGAATTTCACCTCAGTACCGAACCCAACTAGAAACAAGCAGCTTCGACAGGTAGACATTGGAATGTAGACATCTACACTACAGACTTGGATTCAGAGTAACATTTCAGAATACAATACTCGATTATATCCAGAACTTATGATTGATTCTGTGCAGTATCTCACCAGGCCTATACTCAAACAGGAGGAGATTGGTTTACAAATATGTCTAAAACCTGACAGCAAGACAGACAGGATTTTCTGGGCTCTGTTTACAGAATGCATATATCGAACAATGAAAGTGGTGTAGTTTTTTGGGGTTTTTGTTTTCTTTTAATGGATGCTCACTGTTCAACTGGAAATATGTTTTCTTTTTTTAAGCCAAGTCCAAGCAAATATTAGCTTTCTCTTACCTGTCTGGGTGGTTTCATGCATAGACTCATACTCAGAATGATCGAGAGCCAAAGGGTTCATATCTGTCTGGTCTGACACTGAAACAGCTGGTGACGGCTCCTGCAGCTCTGTCAGCACCGCGTTCTGATGCTTTTTGTCGCCATCACCATTGGCATCCAGTCCTGCAGCCGAGATGACAAACACACTCAAAAAGCATTCCTTCTAATCACAGTAACATCATAGTTAAAACTAAATCTGAAGTAAACTTGCTTACATACTTGCATTCGTTTTTTTAAACAGGAAATTAAAATAGAGAAAGTTCTCTCCTGAGTTTTACCTTTTGCTTGAGCAACAGCTAGAAATTCTTACTCGTACCTTCTTTACAAGAATCTGGAGGTTGGTCAGGTATTTCTTCCCACGTTTTGCTCACGCTACCATCAGTGGCACCACTTGCTTCCAAGTGTAACATATGATTTCCCCACACCTTTGCATTAGGATTTAACTCAGAAACCTTGGTTGACTCCTACAAAAAGAAATTTCTTTGATTATGCACTTTGTGGATGCACAGCACATATCTTTGTGTATGTACATACAGTTTCAAGTAAAAGTATCAGATGTGCAACTCAAGATTCGATTGTCAAGTTTTTCTTCCACGTCTGAATATATTAACTGAATTGCCATCTCATAATTGTTTCAGGTAGAAAAATGACTGAATTGTGCAGCACAGAATTCATTTCCCTGATTAAGAATCACCAGAAAAGTGTAGCTAAGCAGAGCAAACTACAACAAACATTTCCTTCTTCACCTTTGACACATAAACTCAACCTGCTTTTCCCCTAAACTTCAGGCAGTTCTCTAACATCCATGTTAACTCACTGTTGATTCTATTGTTATTGTACCTGTTTCTGTGAAAAAAACTTAAAAAAAAAAAAGAAAATACAAAAGCATGGGGGGTGGGTGGGTTTGGGGTTTTTTTTTGGACTTACATAAATATGTAACAATTTTAAGGAAGCATTATGGAAAGTTTAAAGCAGTGAGATGTGCACAACAACTTCTTTCATTATTTCAAGAGAAAAAACAGAACATTAACAAAATCTTAGGTTATTTTTCCTCTAGGCAGGACCAAAAGAATGAGTTAACAGATCCAGTTAAATCATCTTAATGATCATACATGATTATATATAATCATTATATAAATGGTTATATTTGCGCTTCCGAGAGATTGCTCTCTGCAGTGCCAACATCTACAATACTTTTTTGATAGTAACATGAAACAGTCTTCTCTTGTTTTGCTAATGTTTGAGCAAAATGTGTTAAGTTATTCCATACCCAGAATATCTTTGGTGTGTTTTAATATGATGATTAAAAGAAATTAGTTTTGTGAATTTAAGGATGCTAGGAATATTATAGAGTTTAAGACAGGTGCTTCAAAACTCCATGAAGCTTTAATTACTCTAAAACATGTGCACTCAGATAGTGATTATCATAGTGCATAGAAAACACACTCAGAAGGTAAAAAGATCTAAGGAGTCTCAACTTAAACACATCTACTGACTGACAGAGAAAAGACTTTTACAAAAAGTGGAAGTGTTTGACATAACTACTCGAATAGTAACAATTCAAAGCCGACAGCAAGTTCCATCAGCTTCCATTTTTAATATAAAAAGTTCCCCCAGGAGCTAGCAAACTCTGCCTCGAGTACAATCCACTGCCGGCACTGCAACTGCTGGGCAAGGTCAGAGCAGCTGCTGTAACGCAGTCGGTGTGGAGAACAATGCTAAGCGCTGGCTCTGCTCAGCGGGAGAGGAAGAGGAGCAGGAGCTGCCGCAGGTCGGCTTTGTTTCTTTCTTACCCCAGCTAGCCAAGATCCAGTCTAGCTCATTCCCCACGCTTCTCCTGCAGCCACTCCTTTCTACAGCACTTCAGAAGATCATCTCCGGAAGTGAGCAAAAGGTTTCCTAATTGCTACCAAGCAAGAACTGTAAGATTTCAGGAAATCCACAAACATTTCTTCCTACATGAAGGTAAAGAGCACTATTAACAGTCTGTAGAAAGTTGCCCTTCCGTATACTGAAGCGTTCATCTCAAGCTCACCTAGAACTGAGAAACTGCAATCGAGATATTTTGCCCAATGTTTAAACTTTCACACAGGTAAACAGAACCAAAAAGAAAAAAAAATAAAAATCAATGTTCAGCAACATTTTGAACTACTACATTCTCTAAAGCATTCAGTTTTGCAAAGAAAAGACAGAGTGGTCAGCTTCCAGACAAAATAACATATCATACCTTTAACTATCTAATGAAACCACAGTTTGACTTGGCTTATTCCGATTCCTATCTTCAGCTTTAAGCTTTAACATTAAATGACTTTGGCAGAATACTTACAAATTCGTCTTTATCTTGCCATCCCCAAGTACCAACATTTTCTGGTGCTAGCAGCTGATACGGGTATCTTTCCACTGCATATGAAGCACCTGTTAAATCTTCAGGTTCATTCTGGAAGTTTTCACTAACTACACATAGTCTGTCATTCTTCGCGGTATTGTTAGAAATTGTATTATTCCACAAAAAGCCCATCAGATATTCACCATTATCAGCAGTAATGGTGTCAGAAAATAGCTGATTTGTCCAATCAGCACTGCCAGTCTGAAGACTGATGAAATGTGACCATATTTCAACTTGGGGATTTTGTCTGTCCAGTTCATAGGAGTGCTCTTGGTCACTCGATACTTCTTCCATCAGATCTAATGCACACTGCTCACTGCCTCGCTGAAATCCTGCGGCACCAGGACAGGCACTGTGTATTTCATAGGAAGGAGTAGCAGCGTATTTGTCTACCTGCTTTGGGTCAACAAAAACTCCAGGCTCTTTGTTTGAGAAAATCTTGTGATCTGACTGCATCTGTTCCCAACTTGTGGTCAAGTCATTCATTGGAGTATTTAATATGTAACTGGTGTTTTTCAGTTCAGTAGTCTTGGCTTCTAACTGCGTTAAATTCCCCGTGGTAAAAGCTTCTAGATTCCCAGATGACATACTAAAACCAGTGAGGTTCTCCTCCTTTGACTGGACACTGAAACACTGTTTTACTTCACCATCCTGAAGATTACATTCATTTACATCACACACATGTTTTTCATGAGTTTCTGGTCCTACTTCAGAAAAAGGCCCAACAGAAACTTGGGTGTTCCCAACCTTTGGCTCTGGACTGGTACAGTGACATATCTCAGGCTCTTCCTCTGGTTTATCACACATATGAGAACATGAATTTTGACACCATGAAGGTAAACAATTATGCGCTTCATGTAAGAGATTACTGGCATCTTCCAGATTTTTAGTGTCATCTATCAATTTAACACTCTCACGCATACCATTGTCCAAAGCTACAGGTACAGTGGAGTTAGAGTAAGTACTCTGATCATGAGTCAAGCCTTTATTGCAATTTAAGATATTTTTATCACAATCAACAATGTTAGCATCCAAATTCTGTTTTACATTTTCTGCCTTGTTATGAATTGTCTCAATAAGGTGACCTTCAATTTTTGCCTGTTTTACAGATTCTGCTACATCCCTAGCTATTTCAGCTGAGTCAGTCCCTGCATTGCATTGATCTTCCACCGCATGGAAGGAACATACATCCTGTTCCTCATCTTGTCTACAGTCCACGTCCATTTTGTTCATATCCTCACGTTCCACAGACACAGAAGAGACACCGTTTTGGTTATCTGAATTCGAATATGTGCATACTTTACCTTTATTCCCTGGTGATTCTTGTAAAATCTGAGATTCTAGGCTGTTTTCCTTTATGAACATTTCATCTGCACTTGTGTTATGTAGTTTATGAGATGTCAAAGTGCCGTCACTTACCCATGATTGAGTTCTGCTCAAGCTATCAGCTTCCTCGAGCATGTCGCCTTTTAGCTCAATGATACTCACACAGACATCCTCCTCCACACCACTATGGTTTGCAACTTCAGTTGACGTCTTGTTTTCAGTGCAACCCTTAATTCGAGTTTGAAAATCAGAACCTTCTTCCAAGTTTTCAGGCATTTCAGTTATATTCAAAGCTTCACAGCTATGCAAAACTGTACCTGTGCATTTCTCCTTATCTTTCAAGAGTTCTTCCTTAACACTGTGATGTTCACTAGAGTCAGGTGCAAATGTTTGGCTATCATCGTACGTTCTTTGAAATGTTCTCTTTTCCACACTTGAGTTTACTTCACTTTCTGGCTTTAGGAAGTAGCCTTCTTCAGCAGGTTTTTCTACACATTGACTCACCAAAAAGGAATCATTGTCCATTTCATGCAACTCTAATGATAATTTAAAGTTACCACTCACATTGTGTTCCCCCTGTTTAGTATTTATTTCCCTTACAACACCTGAGGAATGCCTACTTAAACCAGACGGTACAATCTCAGAATCATGACTTCCCTTTATTTGTCCTGAATTACACACTCCAGTGTTTAACAGTACACTGGAAACACAATCACTGTGTTTCATGTTTTCTGATTTAGGGCTGTATCGGTCCTCTTCAGCAGCATCTGCAAAATTTACAGAATCACAAGCTCTATGGAGTGATTTATTCCAACTGATAGCATTACCTATAGCATCCACCTCCTCCTGTCGATTCTCAGGGACAACTTCACTGTATACTTTCGCTTTTAAGCCATCTGTTACTGTACTGTCAGTATTTAACCTATGCACCTCACACGTGTTAGCCAGTAAGTTATGATAAGACGACTTGATGTCTGTGCTACAATATTCCTTTGTTTCCCTTTTCTGCACGTTTGATCTATCGTCTTTTTTATACTCAAACAGTTCTTCCTGTGAATTAAACTTAGCTTCCACTTGTGCCGACTGCTGCACTGGAAATTCCTCCCCAGTGTCTAGAGGTCGTGCCATACTGCACATTCCTTCATCAGTAACAGCTGAGTTATCTACGTCTGCTGCAGCCTCTTCATACACAGTAGCTGGCACCTCTTCATCCCCTTTCAGATCTTCAGCATCTACAACACAAATACTGTAAAACTCCCTATCTTTTGTATTTTGTCTGTTGTCTACATCAAGATAGGAAAAAGTTGGAGACATCTCTCTCTGTGAACTTGAAACTTTTTGTAGGCTGTCACTCTTGCTGTCTTCAACATTTACTGTTGCTTCATTCTGCCTTGAATGGTCACATGTAACTGCACAGTCCTCCAGAAAATTTCTATTTAAGGAAATTTCACCCTGTAAGCCTTTGTCTAGGATGCCTGGTACACGTGAAGTAGAAATACAATCAAACAAGCAATGCTCTTCTGCAGCTACATTTTCATTATTAATATTACTATTAATATTTTTTGTATTGTTCATGTGCTGACTATTACTATTAGATTTTTTAGGTGCTCTTTTTTTAATAACCCGATCTTTCTTTTCTTCACTTTTCTGAAGATTTCCATACGTACCAGAGACCTTCAGGAGGTGACTAAAGGAATTAAAGAAGCTAAAAGGTCTGTCATACGTTCTCCTAGAGCTCTCACAGGGAGTATTCTCCATGCTTTTGTACGATGGATAGTTTGCTTTTCTATCCCAGAACCCAGATTTAGAATTTGACGCTGCACAATCATCGCTATGAACACGTTCAATGCCGACTATCGCAGCTGCCCCATTAACCGTCCTTCCCACTGTATGCAGATCCTGGCTTTCCACAGTTCCTAAAATTGAAGATAAAGTTTTACTTATCCTTGACTCTGGTGCTTCCTCTTCCACAGATTTTAGTAACAAGCTGTTTTTCTCCTCATTCGTGCTGTTACTCAATTCTTTACTGAAGCAGCAGCCCATGTTTAGTAGTGTCAGAGGAGTCTTCTCATTGCAAATCACCTTCCTCTATACACTAAACTAATTTTCTACTGCTACTGAGGAGACAAGCCAACACCCAGCGGCCAAAAATAGCCCACTTTAAAACCATGCAGGGGTTCATATGTCACTGCCACTCAAAGTCCAAATCCCAGTTGCTGAGCAATGTTTCAGTATTTCATCATATGCACTGTAATACTCAAGCCAAATAATTCTAATGAGATTACAGTCTGTTTACAAGTATTACCAAGTCTTATGAATTCCCATTGTTTAATTTCCTGAAAAGTTTCCCTCATCCAAATCATTAAAATATTTAAATGACATCTTTCACAACGTACATGTGTGCCAAAAACCTGCTTGCCTTCACATTTAATACAACTGTGATTTTCTATATGAGGATAAATGCAGTCTGGCTTCACATGTTTAAATTTGATTTGAAGAATAAACTAGTGGAAGCTATTAGATCAAACACTTTTTGAACTGTTTTCTCCTTCTCCTCCCTTCCCCCAGAGCTGAACATACACCAAGATTACTCCTTTAGGAAAAACAGGCTAAAGATAGATAAGACCTCATATATTCCATTGAACAGTCATTGTACGTTATCAGAAGCTAATTCTGTTCCAAGCCTTTTTTTTTATTCTTTATCTGCATAAAAAAAAATAATACATAATTCTTCAGTGACTTACAGCACTGGAAGGGGCCCCACAATCATCTAGCCATCTCATGGTGCTGTGGCAGGATTAATTATAATTAACCTCCAAAAAATTTGTGTATTCTTTTACAAAAAAAACCTCAAATGGATTTAACAGGTAGTTTGACTAAATGCTACTTCTTCGAAAAGTCTGTCCCCAGAATAATTTTTCTTTGTTGTACGTTAACAGACTTCTTTCTGACCTTATGACAGCTAGAACATCCTTATACGTACATATTTACATACTGGAAGACTTCTACTACTGTAAGTCCCTTTACTTGCTAAAAAAGTGGTTTGGTTTCTTCAAAAATAAAAACCCAAGAAAATAGCTGAAAATATCTAGCAATCTTTTCTGCTGTAAACACAGTTGTTCTTATCTGCCTTTACATAAGTTACATCAGTCAGACCTCCTCTCAAATCCACTGCTATTATTTCAAATTTCGACTTCATCCTTCAGAGAGCTTGCAGACTGTGTATCACTACAGCACCACTACTCCATTACTTAAAAGATTGTGAAAACACAGAAGAAAGTAAGACAAGACAGACCCTTAAACTCTGTTTCAAATGTTCTTTCAGCTGTACATTGAACTGAGTGCTATTTTTCAATTGGTTGTGCACTTTATGGCAAGTTTAATCAAGATGTACTTAAACTGTAGTTGTAAGTTAGCGTGGCAACTTGCCTTCCTTGAATTCATACAGCAGTATACAGGGGTACTAATGCTTATCAAAGCAGTTGCCTCTCAACTAAGTAGTAAAAGATCTATTTTAATTTCTACCGTAAACTATGCTTGCAGGGTAAAGTCTGCTTAAGACAGAGATCCATGCTCTAATATTCCACTATCTTCTTTTTTCCCCCCATGATTATCATTGTGACTTATTTTACAGCTGCTTTCATGGCAAGTCACATAGCCTACATAAGGCTTAAGACATGATTCAGTCTTGTCTATGTTGTCTATATGGTCCCTGTCACCGCTACATTGAAGAATTTCTGCTTTGCTTCCAAAATTCTAAGAAAAAAAAATATCTGTCTTTACCAAAGAAGCCCACTTCACTGCCTCCTTTCAATCTCCCTTGCTTAATTTACTTCTGACAGAAAATCTACTATCAACATAGAAATAAACTAAGCATCAGTTCCTCTTTTACTCATTCATAGTTGATAAACTAAGTTCACATCTGTTTAAAGTCATGAACCAAAGAAGCAAACATTTTTTGTTTCCTGTTGTCACCTGAAGATTGAGGAAAAAAAAATGATGCTGTACTGAACCACAGCAAGCAGAATGAGGATTAAAATCAGGTAGAAAAGAAGATGAAAAAAGCCCTTGCTATCCCAAACTGTTCACAATCTTATGATAACAACTTGCAACGACAAGGTAGTACTGAACAAGTACAGAAGCACTCTAGAAATTCAGATGTTTCACTCTAGTCTGCACTGCAGTCACTATGAAGCGCTCCCGCAGTAATAATAGTAGAGTTCACATTTAGCAGCATAAAACAGACTAGAGGTGAACCTCTCTTCCTTATACAGTGTGAAATGCTTCTATTCTATTCTCTGAAGCTTTTGCAAAGTATTCAAACATTTATTTTGAGTCATTTCTTATCCTACTTCTCTTTATATACTCTGTGTAACACAAAAAAGAACAAAGCTGTAATACAGCTGCCAATGCAGCTTTTCCTCCCCAGAGAAGCATTTTGCTCACAGGACAAATGAATCCCCCCAAAATAATGTGCTTTAGATTCTTAAAAACAGGTTATCATATATTTAAATGTCATATAAAATTAAATGCCATAAGCAGATTCAGATTTGTACACATGAAAGAACCATATTGGCTAACTTTCAGGAGAAGCCTTCTATTCACCACTAATCCTCTGACCACAAAAAAAGATTGCCAAAGTGGCGAGGGAATGCACTCCCCTCCTCAGCAAGTCTGCTTTGAAATTGTAAAGTAAGAAAAGAGGAAGAAGACCCTGCCCTCCCCCACCTCATTCAATATGTGAAGCCTCAAGGTGCCTGTAGATATATTGTTCCTAAGGATAGGAAGTCTGATGCATCATTGCTGCCATCTGCTGCATTTTTTTTTAATTCTCCCATGGGACAAAGTTATTCAACATGCCTGGATCCAGACTTAAAAACTATGCCAAGTCACTCCTCTCTTTAGCATTCCCTGGAACCAAGAACAGGGAAAGGGGGAGGGGGTTACTCATAATAGCGTTTTTGAAGAACGGCCACAAGTAAACAATTCAACTGTTTTTAATGTCAGCATAAAGTCACAGTAATACTTGCAAAGTTTACAGCTATTCAGAAAACTCCCTCATCAGGTAAACAACTAGCAAGATTTTTCCCTCTGTGATTTAACCATTACTAACTACGTGCTTTCTAGAGAGGAACTAAGTGCCTTTAAGAGACAGACCAGGACAAAGTCCACTTTTCCAGTGCCTTAACAAGCACTTCTGCTATCAACTAATGGGGTAAAAATGGGTGAAGCAGTTCAGGCAAGCAGAAACTTCTTCCAGTTTTCCCATACCCTTCTCCTTATGTGCAAAGGCACATTTTGTACTTGTTCCTTTGGTTTTATCTAAGAGTTCCAGGGATAATTTCTATTTTTAAGCACCTATAGAGCACATTCATTAAGTCACATTTCTCAATACTCTGTATTGTGGGACCACCATTACAACAACCAAACAAGCAAACAGTAACATAAATTTAAGCAGTAAATGCCACACTGTTGTTATGCTACATCACCTGAGGTTGACTGTTTAGCTTCCAAGACCCAATGAGTCTTAAAAACTTGGCTAAGCTAAACACCTCCACCTGACTTGAAAAGCACTTCAACAGAATTTGTGCTCTTTCATTTCAGAGCCCAGCTCAGCTGGGGAGCGGGTTTTATTTATTTTGGTTTTTTCCTTTATATATTTTGGCCATGGTATATTACTCATCTACTCAAAGCCTAAATAGGCTTTCCCTCTCCATGAAACGAAACTGCTCTGAAGCAGCACTTTCGTAAGTATTTTAGTCTTATGTCCTGCGCACACATACAGAGAAGGCAAGAAGTCAACATGCTTGTTATTATTAACAGGAGTAGACTGCCCCATCTACTTTCATTTCTACATGCACCTATTCCTTATCAAGGAGTAAGGGTTTATCCCATATATAGTCTTACAGACCTGATTTTTCAAATACAGTCTAGCTTTAAAGTTACAATAGCACAAGTTAAAACAGTCCTTACAACCTTCTGACATCTAACTTCATTTATCCTTCTTCTATAATGAAGTCATGCAATCATAACTAGTTCTGAAGAAACAGTGATGATCCTGCACTCCCAGGCCCACCGCCAGGCAAGAAAAAACAGCAGCATCGCTACTGCAGGTTTTTGGAAACAGCTCATCATGTTGCTTAAATTTCCCTCCAATATATCCAATGGACTGTTAAAGAGTTTAAATGCACATTTTACGTATTAAAGCAATTAAACATTAGCATTAGAAGTCATCTACAGGTACAGAACTACTCAGCACATTTCTTATAGCCTAAGTCTACAATAGTGTGACGGAAAGAGCAAACACTGAGCAGTATTACAATAATAAAATCATAGAATGCTTTAGGTTGGAAGGGACCTTGAAGATCATCGAGTTCCAACTCCCCTGCCACAGGCAGGGGCACCTCCCACTCCAGTTTAAAGCCATTCCCCCTCATCCTACCACTACATGCCCTAGTAAAAAGTCCTTCCCCAGCTCTCCTGTAGGCCCTCTTGGTACTGGAAGGCCGCAATAAGGTCTCCCCGGAGCCTTCTCTTCTCCAGGGTGAACAGCCCCAATTCTCTCAGCCTCTCCTCACAGGAGAGGTGCTCCAGCCCTCGGGTCATCCTCATGGCCCTCCTCTGGACGCGCTCCAGCAGGTCCATGTCCTTCTTATGTTCAGGACTCCAGAGCTGGACACAGTACTCCAGGTGGGGTCTCACAAGAGTGGAGTAGAGGGGCAGAATCACATCCCTTGACCTGCTGGCCATGTTTCTTCTGACGCAGCCCAGAATATGATTGGCCTTCTGGGCTGCAATGGCACGTTGCTGGCTCAAAGTATTGATCCTCCATGATGTTGATACTGTGCATGTTGAGTTAAAGGTCTAATCCTCCCATCTCTCCTTTAAAGCTATTTGTGATCTCTTGAATTATTAAGTATCACTTACATGTTACACAAACTGCTACTTAACTCTTAATTGGCATATACTATATATAATACTGTATATAGTCAAATGATCCGAGGATTATACGCTATACTGAATTTTCACTAAACTGTTACATAGGGTCCTATATTAAACCAGCCAATTTAATTTCCTCGGTTCTTTTTTTATTCTATGATACTTATTCTTGAATGGGTTGCAAAAGGATTTTTGAACAACATAACACTTCTAAGCCCGAGACATCCTTCCATATTACCTCCTGTGAAAAACATTTTAGTAAGTACAATTAAGTCCCATCTAAAGTTTTCTGACTTGCTAGCTATTTTTCTTGTGCTTAGAACCAATAATATTATTGAGTTCGTATTTAGAGTACCTATAAGCATTGACAAAACCAGCACACCACATTCGTTTGAATTCTCATTAACAGAAGGCCATGGCAAGACCTGATAATTATTCAACTAGAGAGAGAATGTGTGATGCTCATATTGTAATCAGACAGCAAGTTAAAACAGACCCATGGTAATCCCCTGGAAGACACCAACTTTCAGAGAACCTGTTGCCGCTCGATGGCAGGAATCCCTTATGAAGTTAATTTCAAATTTCCAGATCAAGTCTTGGATTCAGGCAATCAAGGAAAGAAAACTCTTTGGTCTTTGGAAAGTGCTCTGAGAGGCCCCATATTCAAACGTGGGCATGGCAGGGGAAGAGTTTAGGATCAATGAGCAAGGAAAAAGACCATGCCTTTAGCCCTGAAGGTTAGTTAAGCCCTGTCTGGCAGAGACCGGTCACATAAGCTACCTCCACTGTGGGATGTGGGTCTCGGCCTCTTCCCTCAGAGACTAACCTTGAATTTCTAGCAGCAAAGAGATACTGATGGAAAAGGAAACAAAGTGAGGCAGAAGGGAGTGAAACATTTCTTAAACAGACTTTCCTGGGTCCAGTCTAAGAAGGGCTTTCTCAGAGTAATTGTCAATCAGAATACAAAAAAATAAAAAAACCAAAACAAAAAACAATGACAGATGTCACCTGAAGTGACAGAGCCCACCTCTAAGTTAAAAAAAAAAAAAGTTTATTTAACTTCCAAATTTATCAAAGCTAAGAATTTGGTAGTATCCTCTAAATTATCTACCTCCAATTTGTAAGCGTAAGCTGCTATTGACAAAAAATTTATGAGGATCTTCAAGTTGCCAATTTCCTTCTATCGACTTGAGTGTAAAACTACTGAAATTCTGCTGTTAAATACTACTAAAATCAGCCAAATTCAAGAGGAGCTGTTGTTGGAAATGAACCATACCAGGCTTGTGATCAATCTACACCAAGCAGAAAACAGAATATAGTTTTATAGCTACTTCTAGGCAGAAGAAATTACTTTGCCTCCCTCACCATGAGGTTAAGTTTTTGAAAACTGTTAGTAAACAAGTGACTTCTATATCATTAACATAAGCAACCTGGAAAGTGATTTCTGAATGGTTCCATCACAACATCAAAACTTTCATTTTAATTCTGTCACTGACTATCTGTTCAACATTACAAGATGTGTTGAGTTTTGTTCCTGCCAAAGAAAGCAGACTGACTAAAGTCATAATTAGGAAAAATTATTCATTGTTAATATTTAAAGATATAACAAAAATACTTTATACAATCACTTCAGAATTAAGATGAGCATACAGGGAGTTATTTTTCCAGGATCTACAGAGGTGCATCAAAATTTCCAGTAGAAATTCTACAACTTTCATCCCAAACTGCCACAAAAGCACTTGGACTAGGTATCATCAGATCCTAGTAGAACAGCATAGCCAAAATAGCTAGAGAATGTAATTCACCAAATTTCTTTTAAGTCTATAAAAAGAGAGTCCTAGAAATCTCACTAGATACCATGGCAGCATGGTCCCATAACAAATACACCCTGAAATAGGGACCATCACACACATGAATCTATACCTTTACGCTGCCTAGCCCCGTGATTTCAAAATAATTAAGACACACAAGAAGCAGCAGGTGATTTTGAGTTAAACTGAAGCATATACTTGCTAAATGCAATTGAGTCAGGACTTCAGAAGTTTTTCTCCTTCCTATCACATTTTTGGAAAGATGAAAGTGTCTTAATGATTTTAATTTGCTAACTTCTTCCTATACGCCATGAAGTTTTTCTCAAACTACAGCCTTGTTCCTCAAACTTGCAAGCGAAGTCCTGAAGCACTGGCAAAATACATTTACGCAAGCACGCCATTACGGGCCATCTTGTAACAACACTTTTAACAGCATATACTGACAATGATTCTCATACCAAAAAATGACCTTCAGGTGCCGTGCATATAAGAGTATATTACTGATATAACTTAAAAAGCTTAATAAGCTACAGGGCTCATCTTTTTGGACTAAAATATTCAGCAAAGGGAAAGCTTTAATCTCAAAAGAATTAGTTATTTGAAATGCACCATTATAGCACTATGGATACATCTCAAGATATCTAAATTGACATTAGTCTCCTCTACTAAGGAAAAGAACAGACAGATTTTCTGGAATTGAAAGAAATGGTGACTCTCTTTCTCCAAGTACAGAAAGAAAGAACAGAAATTAAGATTTAGATCCAAGTTTACATGTAGTTTTATAAAAATTCTAGTATGCCAAATTAAAAGAACTAGCATCAATGCGAAGACTAATCAAACCACCTTTAATACTAATGCACCTGTTGAAAGTGCACTGACAGTTCCAAGCTTTTGAAGCAAATCTGCAAGAGCCTTTTACTCCAGCTTACACACTGGTTTCTTGGAATTAATACCCCACATACAGGAAAAAAAAATAATTAAAAAAAAATTACAACAGCTCAACTTTCAGAAGTATGGCACAACAGTGGGTTCAACTTCTTCATCTACTGTCAAATAGACAAAATTCACATCTGAGAAAGGTAAAACAGAGCAGAAGATAAAATAAAAAAAAGGGGGAGGGACAACACACAAACAAACAAAACCCCCACCACCTTGCTTAGCAAAGAAAAGCACAAGTTCAGAGTGTTTTTCAAAATAGTCCTTAGCGCTCGCTGCAAGGTAAGTCGAAGCAGCAAGCATCTGCAGCTTAGCATAGCACAGGCTAAGCGCCTAGCAAAACATGCACTGAAACCAAACCCTTCAAGACGTCCCAAGAGGAAACATTCATCCCAATATACAGTTAACGATCAAAGATGAAAACATAACGTTTTGAGTAAAGCTCATACAAATCAAGTATTCAATCTTCTTGAAGACATACGTAATTTACTGCAACATATATACACACAGTACTATCTGCAGTATGATTTGCCAAAAGCCATCCCATAAAGCAACTTACTGGATCCTGCACAGTAGCACAGAAGCAGCAGCACGTGCCATTTGGCAGAACTGACTGCGCAGAATTCCTGTTACAGAAAGCAATTTCCTATTTGTATGGGTTTGTACTTTTTTTTTCCAATCACAGATACATGCCAAGTGCACTTCCTGCATTTTCCTCACACGTAAATATGGGAGCTAGAACATAACTCAAGTTTGGTAATACAATTCCTGCAGAGCCTAAAAAGCCCTGTACCTTAAATGAGTGCAAACTGTTGTAACTTGCAGTTTATTTAAATCCCCTGTGGGACTGAAGAAAACTTAAGTTGAGGCTTCTACTCGGTATGGAGAATTGGCCACCTTCAACAGCTCTGTTCTAGCATTTTCTGTTGCAACGCTATCAGCCAACTGTCTTCTAAAATGTTCTGAGGTACAATTTTGATTAAGACATCGCAAAAAAACTGTTTCATGCAATGCTCATACCAGGGGACTACGTAATCATAATACTTACCAGATGAGAACCGTCTTTAACTTCTTGTACTTGCTGCACCTGCGGTTCAGACAAAACTTTAGTGTCCTGATCAGAAGTCATGAGCTGTCTGCTTTTTGGCTGCTCAGAGAGAACTTTACTGGTCACCTTTGTAAGCTGTGGAAATAGGAAGACAAAAGATGCTGTAAGTGGTTGTTGAAATTCCTGAGAACTCACAGCCATTCCAGACATGCCATGCCGATTCAGATCGAAGGTCCAAAGAACTTCCACACAACACGGCCAGGATTATGCGTTGAGAGAGAATGTTACGGCAGAAGGCAAGGATAACGCAATCTTGCAGATACGCTCAGCTCCCAGGCACCGGCTGCCTCTGGAGCACAGATGAACACTTCCCACCACACCGGGCAGGGAAATTCCACTGGGAAAGTTTCACTTGATTCTCACCTTAATTATTCAGATTGGTTTTCAAACCATGACTTCTTCATATCACCTGGTAGACTTACTTAACTTATTAAGAAGCATTTAGTCACAAACCAACCTTTGTCTTCTACAACTACTCTGACAGTCAATCTTTGCAAATTTTAAGAAGCGTGTTACAACAGTTCTGCTAGATTAGTAACGCTCAACAAGTTGTTCTGCTCCATCATCCTAAAATGTTATTTGGTTTGATTAGACAAGTAAAAAAACTGACTAGAGTTGAAAGTCTGACAGCAACTTCACTTTGAAATTTGAGGCTATTATTTAATACTATTATTTTAAAAACCACCTGGTCTTTAAAAAAAAAACAAACCAAAACCAAAAAAACCAACAAAAGCTCATTTAAAGCACAAAGTCTGAGAAAGCAAACGTTGGGATGTAAAATCAGGGTGATTTTTTTAATTTTTCTTTTCTAAAAGGACGATGAGCAAGTTGTAATATGCTTTTTGAGTTACTTATTCACCCAGAAATTCCAGTACTTCATTTCTAACAATATGCGAGAGAAATTTGTTGCTTTCAAGTTGGTGACACCAAACTTCATAGGAGATCATAAGAGAACTTCATAGGATCATAGATGATCCCTATGATCTCCTTAAAAAAAGAAAAAGGTAAAGATTTAAAGCACATGGAAGGTACTAGTACGAAAAGTACTCCATTCTTTAGCAGCATAAGGTCCTTTTAGGGTATCTTGACTCCAAAAGACTGGAGTTAAAAAGTATTTCTTTCAGTCTATGGCATTATGGCCTTCCATGGAATTTCCTCTACACTGTATTTTGAAACGGACAAAAGCAAAAAAGTCTTTCATACAAGTGATAGAACACACTCCAAAATTTTCAAAGAAAATTATGACACTCTCCTGATTCAAGCGTCTGTACTATGGGATTATGCAGGAGGTGAGGTATTTTGCACACACAGTTGAAGAAACAAATATACTGACATCCCGGACTGGATGAAATATTCATCTTAGATGAACAGTTGCTTATCACCTCATGCTACTGATGTAAAGTCAGCATGAAAACCTTGTTTTTGAAAGAAACACATGCACTGGGTCACTGTTATATTCCCGGAAGTTTTCTTCCCTAACACCCTGCCTCTCATCTTGAAATGGAAACTGTTTAAGTAAGGGAGATATGACATAGACAGAAAAACACAGAAAAAAAAAGAAATTAAAAAATTATACTGCCCCTCACACACAGTGTTACACACACGAACATGCAGAGATTACATGGCAGAAAGTCTGGAATTCATTCAGGATGTTTGTATGTTATAAAATAACCAAAAATCATCCTTGGTATGAAAGCATTTTTCAATACTTTCAAAAGCAAGTATTCAACAGCTATACTTTGTGTTACTCAAACCCACGCATGGGAAGCTATATACACATTAACACTGCAGAAGATGTCTAAGCTTCTTGGAGAATGCTTCTGTTAATATTCATTAAAGAAAATGGTTCTAGCCTTTTAAAATTTTGGATTAATATTTTCCTTAAAGGAGCACAAGACACAGTTCATGTTTGCTGTATGTATTCTCCAGTGCTGTTCATACTAACTTTGAGCATGCACATTAGTCCAGATTCACAAGCTAAAGTCTACTTTATAGAAAGACAAATGTATTTCTGTCAGCAATGATGCTATCTATTCAGCATTCTGATCGCCAAATCAATGCCAAGGTATTTCCTTGCAGCCCTCTATGTCACCTGTTTATCTCACACATTCCCATATCCTTCTAGCATCAGCCTGTCCCCAATCATGCTGCAATCTCTTCCATCCTCTGGTATGTCGTGTTAGCTCAAGTGCTTTGTATATCTACAGATTGTTGAAGGAAAACAGCTAAGGTCAGGTGAGTCTAACAAACAAGAGTAAAGTTCCACTACACACGTCCTTTACAGCATTTGCTGACTGGCCATCAAGCACAAAATATTCAGCTAAATCATTAATTTCAGCTGAGGGCAGACAAGTTGTTAGCCAATTTGATAGATAACACGATTACAATGTGAACATTGCAACTTCAAATTTCTTGGCCGAGCCACCAGCAATCAGAGCACCGCATCATTCTACTGCTTTTCAGAAGTCCTTTAGATGAGATTACACAAGATGCTTATCACAGGCCAGGTCCAGACTGAAACTCTAGGTAACTTTGTTTGGATTGCTCAGACTAATAATCATATTCTCATTAGTTGCACAGATTTGTTGTGATCACACCCCACTAAATCCACTCACCTTATGAAAAAATTATTTTTAATAACTACAATGCCAAACCCATATATTTAATTTGCATTTTGAACATTAAGGATCAAGATGGTTCTCAAAGCAAGTGATATACTACTATAATTTGTTTAAAGAGGATAGCTGACCTGCCTTCTAAGTCCCATGCTTTTAACATTGATTAGCTATTGCCCTTCTGCAAATGGGTAAGCCATACTGAAAGACCCTGAACGCAGAAGGAGCTTCCTTTGCAATTTTCTTCACTTAGTGTATCACACTGCTACAAGTCCCTAGGACATCAAGTGCTCTGCTGCAAAATCCCATCGGTTGTGATATACTTCAAAATTACTTCATGTGTGGAGCCACTCTGGAAAGCTAGTGCCATCAACTTTTCCACCACAGAGTTGCCACTTACCAGTCTCTTAAAGCATAAAACCTGTATGACAGCAGGCTTCCATGACTATCATATGTCAGATAATACAGTGTTTGTGAAAAAAGCAGTATTACTTCAGGGAGAGAAACAATAAAGACCACAAAATGTTTAAGGCTCTTCACAGGATGTGAATGTTTTTCATTAGTATTGATACATATCTTCATACACAAGCTTATTTAGAAGAACCACAATCAATATCTGGTCGGGCTAGAAACTACCGATGAGGACTGATAAACTGAAGACAGTTTATCCTCTTTTGATGCTAGTTCAATAGTCAAATTAGCAAGTAAGTTAAATGTGGCATTTTAATGCAGCAGTAAAAATTATCATCCCATTGAAGAGTTAACTTGCTCACCACTTTAAAAGATACACTGAATTGCTGATTGGTAAGCCATATCTTTGCATAAATACATGATGCTGCTGCAATAAGCAGGAGACGTTCAAGAGAAAACTGCAAGTTGGCAGACCTGTTTGGGACAGAGATAGCAATACCTATGTCAGAACATTGAGCTGTCAGGTGTAGACTGCAATTTTTTTTCATCCAAATTATTAAAAGAAAATCCCACACAATAAAAGCCTTCAGAAGCACACAATCTCTTAAATAAGCTTTTAAATAACATTTCTAGTCTATAGCAAGCAGATTCACAAAAAAAATAATCTGTCTTCCACAAATTATGTCTAGTCACATAGTCTACAGCATGGCCTGCATTTATGAGTTGATTTAGAAGTACATAATTATAAATTTGTAATATTATATATGATTTCAATTTTGTAAATGCATATAGTAAATCTTTATTTTTCCTTCTTGCTTGCTATTTGGTCATCATAGAGTAATTTAGTCCAGTTCAACAACCTCATATGTATCACGTCAAGAGCAAAGTTACTCTCAAGACATGCAAATACTTATATCCAGAATTACCTAATCCATGAGAAACTGCATGGATTTTACTGAAGCTTATCAAATGCAGTTTGAACTTGGTTTTCAAGTAGGCAAGACACTTTTCCCCCAGAAGTTTAAAATACAGGTAAAAACATATTTCTTCAGAAACCATGCAACGTTCAACCCTTTAGTCCTTACTGTCCCCAAAACTGTAACACACTGCTCAGTCTGCTAAATTAGTGATTGCAACAGGAAGGGGATGAGCGCCTTAATACAGTTGTTTTGTCGTTATGAGGACAATGGGGGCAGTAACTCTTTACTCATACAGATCTGTCCCTGTGGGCATCTGGTCAGGAGTGGTTAATCTGAGGAGTTACAAGAATATTTTCAGGATGGACTGAGACCACCTGGCCTAGCGACACAGGTAGCACATATTCCAGCCTACTGGTTTCCTTCTGAAACATCCACAACCACCTTCACAAATGAAAAAGTTGTGGGGTTGAGGTTTTTTTTCATTTGTTTGTGTTTTGGGGAATTTGTTATTGTTGTTTTTTGGTTTTGTTTGTTCGTTTTTTAAAGTTGACACCATGATTCTTTACTGGCAAATATTTTCAAATGTATCTTGTATAAGAATGCCATCATTTCAGAAGATACCAGATACAAACCAGCAATGGTCCACGAGATGCCTACAGGGATAAGTGCACACAACCACATGATCACACTTGTCTCAGTGCCAAGCCAAGCAGAGCTGGGACTGCTCTCATCCAAAACCCGCACACGTGTGTTATTGTGGTGCCAACATCAGGCTAACCTTTACACTGCATTTTAGTTCAGGTTTAGGTATCTTGTAGTACTGGCAGTGTTAATGTTCAACTGTCTGAAGATATTTATATACACACTGCATCCACATACACCACAACCTTGCAAACAGAGAGACAACTACTCAACTGTTACATAGCCAACAAAACCACTACTGCCCCCGCCAACCCCCCCAAAACCTCTCTCAGGTGTACCTCCTGATCCTCCCACCTCTGCTTTCATTAGAAGTAGTCTCTAATTTTTCTAATTCATATTCAAAGCGTGCTTTTATGCAGTTTGTTTTGCTGTCTAGTTACAAGAGTATGAGTAGCAGTGTGCGTTCTCTCAATCAAACCAGTCAGATAGATCTGTTATTTAAAAACATGCAAAACCCCAAACAATGCTCTAGGGCTGAGATCTTGCCTGCCAACTTTCAGCCCAGAGTAATCAGCCCTTAAAAAGAGATTTACAAATGCAAGTGCTGACAACTAACTTTCACACTGCAAACAGCAACACCATAAAACAAAAAAGCTCACTAGAATAAAAGATCTTTTCATTTCTCTTCCAGCAAGCACAAATAAAAATAGATTTGAGTTTGGCTTTGTGCAGAACTCGTCCTACCAAACATTTTAGACAATTTAAACACAGATGTAAGATAAACTTTTCACAAGGCTAATACAGAAATACACTTCCAGTAACATGAGAAAGCCTAAAATGTTTTCAAAACAGAGGTGCACTGCTTAACTTAAGCCTCATAGCAAATTTCCAGTTGCAGGCCAGAAACCCTCTTTCTACTGTCAGAGCTAACATAGTTTCTCATCATCTTTCATGCCCTTATGTTTCCACCAGGATCACAACACCGCAGCAGAAGTAATCAGAGCTACCACTGACTTCAGCTTTGGAAAGTTTTTGCAACTGCTGAATACATCACATAGTTGATATGAGAAATAACAGATGCCTCTTCCAAAAGTATGCTATTAATTTAATACATTAACTCCTGTTTAAACAAGGTTTACATTTCTTTATTACTTTCATAAGCGTTTTGAATACCCAAGGCATATGTGACATGTCAAGAGTTAATCATGTTCTCAGTCCAGGTAAAGCTGATAACTCAGATACAGGATAGTTAAGCTTACAGAGCTTCATCATGAAAAACTGACAAATCCTAATCCTGAAAGGCTGCAAGTTTCCCTCTGTCTTAGCATTATGAGCAGTGATACAAACTGGAGCTTGCAATTTTAATCAGACGGCTGTTTCAGAAGACTTTCAAAGAATGATTTCAGCTGTTAACATAAGAGTTGAACCATTATCCTGCTGCATGGGCCACATGTTACCGTTCTGTAGATGAACAACCCTACAAAGCTGTACCATTCTGATGCAGAAAGCCTGTGACAGAACTCAGGGGTTTCCATCTTCCCTTTCCAAGCAGGAAATGGTTCTCTTTACAGAGCAGATGTGACAAGCAATCATTCAAAGGATGGCATTATTTAAAAGAAAATATACTGTGAAGTTGTTACCTTACCACAGTGGACAAAATAGCTGTGGGAGAAAAAGAAAAAAAAAAAAATCTAACAGCCCCAAAAAGCACATTTGTCAGTGGTGATCTCTGCAATCATCGTTGTGCCTATGTCAGTTGTAAACTCTGTATTACACAACAGCAATTAAAAAGCTGACATGACAAATATTTAGTCACAGCATGTGTCTACAGAAGTTAAATACTGAATACACTACTATTTTTAAAAATCATTGCAAGGCTCTGAACTTGTTTAGCTAAACAGTTGGGGGAAAAGTTGAAAGTTTCACCTCCGGATCTTAGCCTGACCCAGGCGTCTATCAAAGTCTGCCAGACGAAGGTTTCAAAATGTACATGCACCCAGGGTACGTGCCAGCATGGAGGCTAGAAAGTTAGATTTCAAGAAACCTGAGAAAAGTACTGTTTGATTTGTTTCAGTTTTCCTTCCTGCCAAGAAAATTGCTTATGCTGGGGCACCCCCCAGGCAGCACCCAGAACAACGCAACTTTTTAGTTCTTGAAGAGGAACATGGTCATAAGCACCGGGGGCAGACCCACAACAGGACACTTGGCAGGCACAGGGCATTTTAAAACCCACATGACAACCAGGTGTTAGTAATAAATGAGCTGTGTCAGAAGACCACCTAAACCTTAATGCTGTATGTTTTTAATATTCTGCAATAGAAAACACCAGCTCAAACGGTTTAAAGCTGCTGCTGCATCTACTTTACAAGTTTTTTTAAAAAAAGGTTGATAGCCTCCAAAACTGTTCTGTAATTCCACTAATTATCTCTTCAAACTTAGTCTCTCCTCTAAGAATGGCTGAGATTTCAAGGGAAACAGCAAACCTTGTTATTTGAAGGGAACGCTGCATTTCCTAATTTAAAGATCTATGAAACATTTCTGCACTAGGCTTCACAAGCAATTTGCAACTCCATCATTTACTGAGTTTTCCAACTCGCACACTAACTGCATACCAAAACTGATTAGTCCGCAAGTCTAGAAATTCAGATCATTAGAATAATTGGCTGTCCAAGGGATACCAAGCAATAAGTTACTAAACAAAGGTGATAAAATACCAAAAGAAATCTGATAGTGGTAAATGATAAGTACTCTATACAGAGGTTCTCGAAAAGCTCTTTCTGTCAAGAGCAAGAAAAATGGGAAGGGCATAAAGTTACAGCCTTATTCACTCACCTAATCTCAAACAACAGGAAGAAAGATCTTGATAGTACACAAAAGATAACAGGATGACTCCTACCGACAGATAATCCTGATTATCTTTTTTATGTCTAGCCTTTTATGCATTGTTTTTTAAATATATATGCTTAAAAGAAATCTTTTCACTATATTGAAAGGTCCCACACAGAATTTCTGCAGTCCTCTGCATACCAAGAAGATAAGTTTTACACAGAGATACTATCTAACGCACACTCAAACATCACTCAAGAAACAGGCTAATAAGCCTGTGGATCACATCCTGCTCAGTAATACAATGCACGAGATGTTTAATAGTATATAATCTAAAAATATCTTACCGTTTAAGAATGCTAGGAGTGCCTACCAAAACAAGAATAACCCACTGGGAAGAAATTTTTGTGCCCGATAAGAGTATCATGTGCCTTGAAGACAAGTGTGATTGTGTCATGAGCAGTTTTCAGTTTGCTTACGGCTTGTTCTCAGTTTTCAAATCTGAAGCAGCACTCTCCTGACTGCAGGCTGAAGCACATAACATTAAGAAACCCAACTTATTAATTAACATGGGTTGCTTCATGTAGCACATCCATCACAAAGCCACAAGCTTGTTTTCCTCACTGTAAGTGGACTAACAGCACACACCCTGCAGGTTATCCATAAAGATGCATATTTAATTTCTATTATAACTATCATGTCAGATAACATATTCTTTTATCAGATGATGATTTCAAAAAGTACCAAGCTGTTAATTAAAATAAACCCTTCACTCTTCCATTTGTGCATTACCTGAGCAACCCGTCAAATGGCAGTTAAAAGTTGTTAACAGCTCAGCTAAACTATGACAATCCTGAAATGAAAGGCAGGATGCTGCCTTAATATAAAACATCTATAATCATAATTCTCCACAATCCCATCCTCTCTGGGAAAGTTGTTTTATCTAGTTGAATGTAGAATCACAAATTCTACATTCATCACCAAGACCTACAAAAAGCAGAAAACATCTCACACTGGAAGAAAAAGGTCTTTTATCTTTCTCAGGAAAGAGATCAGGAATTTGCCACTCAGGCACATTAGGCAAGTACCTCAAAGTATCATGATTTTCCACTAGAATACTCCATCGCTTGCCCCAGTTAGGTTCATGAGCATTTGACCTCCTCCCTACTTCCCAGCCCCGGTGTCTTTTTTTATTTTTCCAAGAAAGAAAACATCACTAGCAAGAACTGAATAGGAATAAATTTGAACAATTCCCCTTTCCTACAAACAGCTAAAGAGAGAACTACACAGTAGTTGCTTGCATACACACCAGAGGAGTAGTAGAGGAGAGAGGATCCAAGTCGAACAAACAATGCCATTAATCCTGCCTTCCTGTTCTCTAGGAAACCATCAGCAGCAAAGTAATACAAACCAAATCCTGCAGTGCTGAGTGAAACTTAACAAGTCCATGTTACTCTGCTGCTGCTGCTATAACTCTTGCCTACAAAGCATCACAGGTAGTTCCTACTGCAAGAGAAAGAAAGAAAAAAAAAAAAAAGAAAGAAAAAGAAGACAGTACCGTACCTGCAGGACTTTCACGAGAGAAGTCCCCGCACAATCCCTGTACTGAATTAGAGAGTGAAAGAACAGGTCAATGCAAACCACTGCTCTTTTGCATTGAAAAAAAAAAAAAAACCCAACACAACAAACTTACAAAAAAGCCAGAAAACCAATTAAGCCTGAACACAGGGCAACAATGCTTCAAAGTACCTACAGAAGGACAAGCTTGGAGTTCCAGACTACACAGCATTTCACATCTGCCTCTGCCTCTAAGCTGCATAATAGAGAATACATTTATTAAATGAGCCTAACCGTAGAGGGAGACTAATTTTTCATCCAATCTTCTAAAAAAAGGTAGCCTAAATAATAGCCAAGTATAAATCCTCCAAGTTTATCTCTAACATGGGTTAACAGGAACTGTAAAATGGGATGTAAGCTCCCTCCTTCTGCATGATATTTTTTTTTAAATTAATATATTTTAAAAAGTGATAAGGTTTTCATCAGAGCACAGACACAATTATACTAACCCACTGCTCACGTTAATTTCTTGTAACACCCATCCACCTGCATTTACCTGTTACGCTTGACTAAACTACGAGGCAACAGTCTGCGCTTGCACAGTGTCCAGTGCAGTGGGATTCTGATCTGCAAATAAAAGTCACAGCTGAGGTAATGCAAATAAAAGTGTTGATATTTTTACTAATATACGTAATTTTAACAGCTAAAATTGTTTACCTACTACACAAATATTAACTCTAGACCCTTTGGCGTGATCTTTGATAGGCTAATTGCATTTTTCTCTAGAAGTCAAGGCTCTTCATAACTTCAGATATCTTTCTGCCTACAAATTAGCTGGGAGACTATTCCAGGCTTATAATGTAATACCAATATTTAACGTCAAATAATGTTCACTGATGTGGAAATTAATTTTTTCACTTAACGCAAACATTAGGAAAGCATCGCAAAAATCTGCTTCTGAAGTTTAGCACCATCAAATGCAAAACCTCATCTAATTCATCAACTATCATCATCCATTTTGCTTGTCTGCACTGAGGTCACGAGTTAAAAATTGCACAACACCTCTGTACACACAGAAAGCAAAAGATCAAGGCACAATTGACTAGAAACAGTAAATTGCATTGGAAGGAAAATAAAGCTTGCCCTGTAGTGGATAGGGCAGGAGCTGATACCTATTAGTACTAATGACTACGGATTTCACAGAATGCTGTTCGTTTCTGTACTATTTTTAAAAAGGCATTTTCAGAAAGCTAGATGGTAACTTTAACTATTAAACTGATTTATTTAAAAAAGGGAAACTTAAAAAACTTCCATAAATCTTCAGCCTATATTACTCCTTCCCATAGCCAACCAAGATATCACATGAAGAAGACTCACACAGCTATCAGAAAAAGCCACGTGAAAGACTTCTCAGATATTTTTTTCCTACGAACTGTATAATTCTTCATTTTGACACACATCTTATTTCCAGCAGGTGAGTTTACTTTGGCACTCTGGATACAGTCTTTCTCATTATATCATATCTTCTCTGAACTCATGCACACATGAGGAATTATTATGCAATGATAGTATCTTGCATAATAATGAATTTTCCTTGTTTCCCTTCCCTCTCCACATAGCTGGCTTGCTCTCACTTAACCAAGGGGTTTTTTGGGGAGTGCTTTTCTTAAAAGTATCTATTGAAGGGAAGTCAGAGAGACTAATCTTCCTATTCCACTGCTGAAGGATGCAACAATTAAGTATGCTAAGTGCTCACATGTAGCAGGAAAGTTTACAGACACTGTGGCACTTTCATCGTGAGAGGCAGTTTTCATTCTAGGACTGATTCCTGACTTTGCTGGCTAACGGACTCGCCAGCATCTCGGCATGCCAGCCTCGCAGTAAGTGGACCTGTCATTTTAAAATTACGTTTATTTCATGGAACAACTGCTATGATGTTTCACTAGCCGATTCAAAATTTTAAAGCTAAGATGCAGCAATTCATGGTCTATTTGGCTTTTCTTAATTCTTCAAAGAATCTCTAAGTCTTCAAAAGATACGACACATGACACAGTACCAGCAGCTTTAGCACTTGCTTAGAGGGAACAAGTTAAATGCTGTGCATTACGAGTGTCAGTGTAGCAATGCTGGGAACAACGAACTTCCTTGTTTCAATTACCGAATGTTCCTCCTCCCGATTCACCAATACGATCTTTAAGTTTTCCGCATACTTCACTACCCTGCTAGCCAGAAAATAGCCAATGCACACTCACGATGCTGACTGTGCCTGTAGGCAGCACAGTTTGCAAAGGTAAAGGAAATAACCAATCCAGTTCTGCTGCACAGGATTTCATGGACAGCACCTTCTTCAGAAAAATGCAGAAGCTGGCAGAAGAGGATGCAGAGTTTTGTGATGAAAGACAAGACTACAAACATCACTTGAAGCTCTAAGGTTAATATTTAGGGCAGTTCCAAGGGTGAGGTTAGAAGTCTGACGTTCTTTAACAGGTCTTAATAGGCTTATCATCTTAGAATATTGCTATTATTTGGATTCCATGCTTCAAGTCTGCAATCAGTGCTGTGCTTAAGCAAGAGGAGATCAAAAAGCTGTGTAAGGAACTTCTGAGACACTTGTTTTTAGTGCTTTGAATTATTCTTGAAGACACACACATAGCTTCAAAGCCAATTGCAAAGTTCTTTATCAGCATTCTCAGACCACACAATAAACACCTAATTCAGGGAAGAAGAAAACTTACACCAAGCATCTCAAATTCAAATGCATGCAGAACTAGAATTCTGGAAAAGATTTGACGCAGACTGATGGCACAGCTGTTACGGTGCTCCCAGAATACATCGTTGGTCAGAACAAGTCTGAGAAAAGTGTCTACAGCCTAGTCCAGGTGGGAGGCCTACTTGGAACCAAATAAGATACTGATAATTACAGTGATAAATGAAAAGGTACAATGCCAAGTTTTCTTCCAACAAGAATGTATACAATAATCCTTGACTATGCAAAGATTATTTTAATAAACAATTGTTCTGCAAAACACACAGCCTAGGATGAACTCCCCTCAAGCTTTGGGGTTTGGGGTTTTGTTGTTTGTTTTGTTTTATTTTCAGATGACCTGAAAGGCATTAATATACCTGAAATATGTTAGTTTCAGTTTTGAAACACATTCAGGACTAAATCTAAATTACTTACAGAAGAAGTGCCATTTAGCTTTAAGGTTCTGTAGTAAGAAAAGGAAGCTGATGTTTTTGCCAATGATTATTTCATTAACCTCTTTGCCAAAAATAGAATTTAACCCGAATAATTCAGTCATTTTAGTATTACTTCCTCTTTTTAAAAAAGCCACCATCCTCCATTACAAGCTTCGCCAAAATCAACTCTTGCTTACTTGTAAAACACTGTATGAAAGACTATCACTCACTGGGTGCACATTTGTTCACAGTTAGAACACCCCACCTTTTTAGAGTATCACTGTAATCAAAACTACTGGTAATTCAGGTTTTGACTCACTGTTAAAGGTTGAACTGTTCCAATATTTGAGCTTGGATATAAGGACAATAATTCTTCCTTGCAAGTCAAAATAACTGGGCACAGACTCTCCTAAAAATTCCACTGATTCCTTGAATCCAGGCAGTTAAAATACACGTTAATTAAGAAACAGAAAATTATAATCATAAAAAACAGATTATAAGCTAAGCCGCAACAGGTACATAAAAAAAACAGGATCCCTCTCCCTTCTTTATAATACAAGTTTTTTAGACATCTATTATAAAGAACTGGACAACAAGCTTTTAACAGGAACAGGTATACAAACCTGAGATCCTGGAGACATTCCAACGCAGGCAATGATATTTTGCCCAAATTGCTTGCCTTGCTGCTTTAAACAGCAATGTGTTGACCATTTTCTGTCGCTAGCTATCGGGTAGCAACAACACTGAATGGGAACAAAACTCCAAGATAAGATTGCAAATTCTGCACATAGAGGTAACTATTTAATGAGCTTTGGTCCTCAACACTTAAAGTAACTGTGCCCTGATGCATTCTTCACTTTTGCTCTATTTTTCTAATTCCAAGAACAAGAATCAGAAACCAGTAGGATACATCAAAACGTTTGAGCTTAAAGCTTCAGTGCCAGGGTATGAAAAAGCAAGCTACTTTGGACATTGGCCTGTTGATTCATCAGTTCCTTGTTTAAACAGTCAGAGGCAGACTCTGTTGTGGGGGCAACCTGCAACAGCACCAAAACCTGTAAAAATATGCTTATGGATCCCAACACTGACTGAAAACAAAACCAGAAAGCTGCCAGGAGACTTCGCTGTAAAGCTTCTCAAGCATTTCATTAATTTTCTGACAAGTGAGATTTATCAAATGGTTAAATATTTTTTTCCTCAACATAATTACTATTTAAATAATACTTTTTTTCTCAAGACTCCCTGTCAGATCACTGGTATCACCATTTCTATCCTTGGAAATAGATTGCAGAACATTAGGTCTGCTGAGAAATACAGCAAAACACTTTAATGGAATAACTTCCAAGAAATGTACATGTCTAAGTTTGTAACTCCATTACTAAGACAGATGGAAGTCTGCCTTATCAATACCATCAAAAAAGCATTAATACGCGTCATTGTTGCTTATTTCCAAGCTAGCAGGGAAGGGCTGGTATGAAGTTGAGGGAGAATTTATCTAAGCGGAGGGAAAAGACTGTTACAATACTTGTGCAAGAAAACACAGGAAATCTAAAAGCAAAATTAAGTGATACAGTATTTAGACTTGCAAAAAGCCCAGCACAAGCTTTAGATAAAATAACTGTATGTTCTACAACTATACTCAAAACTCAGTGTATTCCTGAGTAAGTCCCATGTGAACTACTGATATCATCCGAAGGTGTAATTTCCAAAGTCTTCATATCGCCAGTGCTTGCTATTTTCAATAGTGAAACTGATGTAGGCATTTTAGGAAGGAGCCCCTAACAGATAAAGCAATTCTGGGTCTAATTCATCATAAGCTACCATGCCAAATAGACATCTATAGGCATCTACATTTCTATCTATCTATAAGTGCAACAGTCCAGAACTAAAAGTTGTGTATAACTACTACTACCTTAAGTACACAAGCACTGAACTCGAGATATCTATGAACTCCACATAGCCATAAAAGCAATCCAGAATAAACCTTTACTGTAGGATATACTCTCGGGGACACCAGCTCCTTACATGCCAACAGCCTTATGCTAATAACAACAGAGCTGCTGGAAGTGCAGAGGCGGCAATCCATTCAGCTTATGAACGAATGATTCCTTTTGTATTACATCATTCAACTACCCATTAAGGAGCTGGACTGACAGGATCCAGAATATGCATAGCCCAGCCCTCCATGGTAAACGAGCATTCGAAAAGATTAAGGCTCAAAGAAATTGGTGATTCATCAGGGCGTCAAAACAGCGTTTCCCCAATTCCCTGCAATGTTCTAGGCCAAGTAGCCACATATTAGTAACCCCTGTCAGACTTCCAATTCTGGAGTTAATTGCTGTTCCTGAAACACATAGCCAGACACAAAATACCTGCAGCAGCACACATCACAGAACGAACACTGTCATGGCTATCCTAATCACACAATTATGCTGTATTACAGTCACACCTAATTTAAGTACTCCAAAGTACCTCTGTTGTCTGCAGGTATTACTCTGTAGCACCTGCTTCCTAATGGGGGGGGCACCCCATCCAGAAAGGGTACGGAACAGCAACACACACAGAACACACAAACATGAAAGACAAATGAGAAAAAGGATTAGAAAAAGGATTATAAATCCTTCACTCCATCACATCACCAAAAGTAAAGTAGTATCAGCTATGAAGAAATTAACAGAATCTGTTTCTCTCTTGCACCACTTTGCGGAACTTGGCTAGATTAATTGAAATGAATGGGTGGTCAACTTCTAGTCTCCTGTTTCTAACAAGTTAGAATCTAATCAAACTTACTGATTTTAGATAATTTGTTATCATGAGCCAGTCAAAGTCAGCATATCCTTAAAGAAGTGGATTGCTGAAATAAAAATGGGTCTTCTTCAATTATCAGTGTTTACAGCACCAAATTATTTTTATTGACCAGGTGAAATGCCACCGAGCATTATATTCAGAGAAAGTGCTCAGAGGTATCCTATTTTCATGTTTGTCTGTTAGGATACACTAGCTTGCCTTGAATTTCACACAGAGATTTTAATACCCAGGAAAAGAAACAGAGCTTCTCCAAAGCATTAGCTTACAACTGTATTTACAACATTTTCAATTGGTACCTCTAATAAAGCATATTACCAGTTCAGAGGGAAGAGGGTGTGTATGCGTGTTTTCTCTTTTTTGAGGTATCACACGAAACTAACATTTTTTCAAAGTTTAAGTTTTACATCACTTTCCCCTCCCTAATTTAATGACTGGTTTACGTGGTGAAATTCACGTCGTCTAGATCTTGGTTTATATGGACTAAAATGATAGTAATGGATTCAGCATGCATATGCCTTGCTTTGGGAACAACATGGTTCAAAGCCCTTTCCGTGGCCTTTACTACAAGAGAAGCTTTTACCTTCATCTTCTATGCAGTTCTCCACATACTATTGCCTCTTACAAAACTGCAGGGGGAGGGGTTAATTTTCTTCCTTACAACGTCCTATTTTGTAACATCCTTCCTTTCGTACTCGTACCTGTGTGTGTCCATGCTGAATGCAAATCCAAGAGACGGTCAATAGTCATGTTAGTTTAATATCACAGATTACATATAGGAATAAATGCAGCCAAAGATTATTTTCTACAGCTATTTCTAAGAGTTACACAAACTTGTTTGTGTCATTTTGCCAGTAAATGCTTAAAGAAACACAACACTATGTAAACTACATTTTTTTTCAGTATCTTACATCACAGAAGGGTTCCTCACATGTGTGCATACACACACGCACAAAAAAAAAAAAATCATACTTCCAAAGCTTGATGTTGTCCATACTTGAAACTCTTTATTTGCTTTCTTCATCGGGTCTCTTTTGCCTTTTTCTCTGTGCCAGTGATAGCCTTCTTGACACTGCATTTGTTAGCTACCTCTACAGCCACCTTTGCACCTTCCTTCACAGAGCATCTCCAAGACAAGAACACTCTTTTTCAAGAGGATCAATAAGGCTGCTGCCCTTGACAAAACCTGCTCCTTCCAACACAGGCACAAGAAAAGGTAAATGAAGTGCTCTATGTGCTTATTTGTGTACCTTACCTGTTAACTTACGAGAATGTGAATGTCTGATGAATATGTACAGGTACCATGGAATTAAACATTAATAGCGCTGAAGGGCCAAAAAGCCACCTAGTTTAAAAAAAAATAAACTGATGAAACACATCTACACCTAGTTACTTTGTTCTAACTCTTTTCTTGCTACCTTTCAGCTGTCACTTTAGATTTGTCACGCACTATGGCCAGAAACATGCCTTTTCCGTGTCTAGCATGTGCATTTTGTGAGGTAATGTAATAAATATTTAACAAAGAGTTTATATTACCATGCCAATTAAGCTCACAACTGATTTAAAGCCAAAGCCACTGCCAGATATGAGACTTAATAACAGACGCAGCAACAGATCTCCACAGAACACGTAGATTAAGACAAACCTGACTGTATTTATTTTGCATTTCAGTAAAATAAACCAAGCAGTTAATTTCACTCTAATCTAGTAAAGCATCAGAGCCAGAAATTGCCTACATGGTTACCACGTGTCTCAAAAAAAACAAAAAAACAACCAAAATCCCAAAGCCCCCACAACTGCCTCCAGTTTCAGATCTTCCATCTTCCTCTGTACTGAAGATTTAAGTTCCAGCCACATATCTAAACTATATATATGCACACATCAGTCATCCATACCTTTCTATGTGTATATTTGCATTAGAGCAAACCATAAAAGGCAACCAAGGCAGAACACACTTGTGCTGACACCTTTATTCCCTTAAGGCATTTGTGTGTAAACACTTGAAAAAGAAATAATTACAAGGGAAACAATTCAACCTAACCCAGAACACTGTGTGCACTTAAAGACCCGATTATATACTATGAAAATATACAACCACTTATTCTGGAACATCCAATGGATCAAATTTTTTATATTAATTCATTTATGGAAACCACTTATTTCAGTTTCAATAAGGATTTTTTTTCCCGAAAATGTAGAACGAATTAAATATAAGAGTAATTTTGGCTTCCATATAAATAGTATACACATATAAATGGCAACACACCTAGAAGAATAAAATTTCCTATAGACATTACATATAAAATACGTACTGTTTCCTGTCTGTGCTTTATCAGGCCTCACGCTAGTTTTCTCCTCCCTTTCACTTACCACAAAAAAAAAAAAAAAATCAATGTTTTTCTAATAGCTAGAGTGATTAAGCTGATTAGCTTCGTATCTCAAGAATTAACTTGAAGAAATGCTTACAAGTCAGCAGGAAACAAGTGAAAGTTCAACTGATAAAAACAGTTACCAGATTAGAGTCAAAACCCTAGAGTTGTGAAATCCCAGCAAGTTTAAAAAAAGAACACAACATGCTTGACCTTTGAAAAATGTATCCAATCCTTAAAAACCAGATAAGTTTGACATGAACCTTAAACCACATGAAAGGTTAAAGCCTTTCAACAGCGATCCTGAGGCAAGTACTTAAAGATTCCTACCCCAATTTTACTGAGGATTCAGATGGAGGCCAACAAAACTAGGCCAGAGACAAGACGCAGGATCGGAAGCCAGAATTCCCATGGTTTTACCCCAACTGTGACTCAAGTCTAAACAGTGGTTTTGAAACCAGCTCTTTCTCTGTGGCCACAGGCAAGTCTTAACCGCTTTGCCTCAATTCCCTTACCTGCAGAATAAAAATAATTATACTTATCTGCTGCACAGGAATCTTGTACAACATTGTTTGGCAAGCACACATCTGTTTAAACTGTGGACAAAGCTACATAGTAATTTGGAGCATCTGAACAAACTGAAACTGAGAGTGAAAACAACTTAGCTGAAGCAGCCAGCGAAGGCCCAACAACAACAAAATCCTAGGAGCAAAAACACCGTTTGTGTGGTGGCCGCTTTTGCAAGTAGTGCTTCGTTACCTGCGAGCACAGCTGGCCCGCTACCTCCTGCACAACCAATTCACCACTTCGGGACGCAGCTCTCGGCGACAGCCAGCGCTGCCCTG
>NW_009648785.1:4676397-4689853 GCF_000708025.1 Charadrius vociferus
ACTCGTGCGGCTGGGCCTCACCAGGCCGCCCGGCGCGGTCCCGCGGTCATTCGATCGCTTCCCCGGTGAGGGGGAAGTGGCGCATCCCGGCCTAGGGCGCCGTACGGCCTCCCCCAAGAGCCCTGACAGACCTTCGCTGCGGCGTTCAGGGGAGCGCGGCCCGCCCAGCGCGGCAGGCGCTCCGGCAGGGCTTCCCCTTCAGACCTTCAGAGTGAGGAGGGACAGGTCGGGGCTGAACGGCCCGTCCTTCGGGCGGGCGCCCCGGCTTACCGGCGCTTGTCCTCTGGGAGGGCTGTACGTCTAGGAACGCTTTCAGGCCTTTGCGTTCTCATAACGTGTGTCGTCGCTTTCTGAAGTGCTGTCACAGCAGCAACGGGAGAATCCGGATGCCTGTCCAAAATTATAGAAGCTACCGCAGAATATTCTGGCTCTTAATATAGCAGCTTCTGTGGAGTAAGGCTGAGTAGTTGCGGCTTGAAAAGGAAGTGATAAATATAAATAGGAGGATTTTAGGAGATGAGTATTTAATGAAAGAGCCTTCTGTTTCATGTCAGTTATGAAAGCCAGGGGACCATCCTCAGTAGGGCCCAGTTCTGACTTCTCAGCCTCAGTTTACCAAGTTGGGGAATAGAGTATATCTTCAGTTATATAAAACTGAATTACAAGAGATTCAAGAGCTCTTTTGACCAAAGAACAAACAAGTCTTGTTAAACCCTTCTGGTTATTTAGTACAGATCATAATTTGTTTTTAGCTACAGTTAATTAGGCAAATGGAAAACGTGTGGTTTCTTCTCCGGACTTCAAGAAAAAAAAACTAGAGAGAGTCATCTAGGACTGCTCCCAGTCCTCAGCTTGCCATCTACCTCAACCGTGGCAAAACTACATCACCTCACAACCAGCTGGCTATAGTTATCTGTACCATGCATTGCTGCCTATCTTTGCATCTCAGAAATTAATCCAGATAGGGCCTTCTGGATCCTGTTTATAATCCTTACTGGTAAAAGTCATATTCCTGCCTTCAGGGTATCTGCTGGAAATTCCCACAGAGACATAACTTAGAAGACCTATTCTAAGGACACCCAAGTACCCTTTAGAACTGTTTTTGAGATTGCTGTATTGTTCCAAATCCCTAGCTAATAGAGGCAATAAAGCACGTTGTAGTGCCTGAAATGAGTTCAGGTCTTATCAGACACAAAGGTTTGCTGTTCATCCGAAGGAAGTGTGTCTCAGCATTCATTCTTGGGAAAACAAGTGATTCTGTGAGCACAGGTGGTGGTTTCCTTAGTAAGTTGTTTCAGTTTCACAGACTTGTTGTGAGGAAGAAACCCTGAGCAAAGGAAGATGGCTAGGGTACAGCCTGATGAGCAAAAGGAATAAAATGGAGCTTTGAGTATAGGTATTTAGAAGGACAGAAGATACTTCAAGCAGTGCGGGAAGTATGATCCATTAGGTGGTCACCATGCAGCTCCTATATCAAAAAATGATTACTTAAAAATCTAAACCAGTGAAACTATTGCTATTCATAATTCTTTTCTATTTTATAAAGAAGCTCAATATTGTTTTGTTCTTTAATGCCAGACTGTTTTTCAGCAGACTACAGTTCTCGTCAAGAAAAGGAAAATAAGAAAGGTCTAATTTTAAGCTCTCACACATCATAAGCCCCATTATATTGTTGTTCTAGAGGGGCCTCAAAATTCCTGATACTTAACCCTTTACACAAACAGTCTTCCTGTCTCCCCCAAGCCGTACCCCCATGCAACACCTGGGCAGAAAACCAAACACATCAGACCAATAGAAGACTGTACTGTATCCTTCCTTCCGCTAACTCAGGGTTTATGATTGCAGAGCTCGTCTCCCCTTCTGTAACTGAAGGACCATGTGAGAGAGAGAAAACGACTGATTCCTGTCAAAGACCAGCACATGGAGAAGCCTCATTGTAGGTACTTTTCTTTAATGGGTAGGGTTTGTTCTGTTTGTTTGGGATTTTTTCCCAAGGCAGCTTAACTGTGTTATTAAAGGAGAAAAATGCTCTGAGAGTAGATTTGTCAAAAGCCCAATGTTATAGAAATATTATATATTGATAGACATATTGATATATATGTGTTGGGTTTATGATTTTTATTTCCTTATTGTTAAGTTTTATTGTGGTTGAGTAACAGTCAAACTAGTGCACTTTTTCCATAAAATAATACGAGTTTTCTACTTGCCTGGGCCAGTTCTAATTCTCTTCTCAGTGTGGGGGATGTAGAAATTAATCACTGAATGCTTCCAGTTTTAAATGGCACACTGCTGAGATCAAAGTGACTTGAGTTTTTCCTGGTATGCTGGTAGCCGAGGAATGTGTGCACAAATATGGGTAAAATATTACAAATCGACAATGGATGCTGTGTGGTAATACAAACTACTCCTATTTCTTCTACAGCTCAAACTCAGCAGTCTGGGGAAAGAATGCATCTCTGAAGGAACAATGTGCATGAACGATAGGATTGTTAGTCCACAAAAATCAAGCCAGGTTAGACTAACTAGTTGGTTCTTTCTTGATCTGTGGTCAAACAGATGTAGAAGGGACTATGTATTACTGATATATTGTTAAAAATGTATTTTGTAAGTTTTTTTAATTGGGATTCCTAGTTCAGCAAAAGAGAATGAGGTACTTAGTATATTTAATAGGATAATTTCTTATGAAGAAGAACTGCAAAAAATACAATATTCCTGGAAGCTACACCTAGAATTGAGCAGTCAGAAACTCAAGCCCTTAAAAATCGCTAAATGTACTGGAATGCTTGGGCTTTACAGACCTTATGATTTCCTCCAAGTATAACACAAAGGATAATATTTCCTTCCTCACAAAAGCATAAAGGATTAATTCATTAAATTCTGTGGAGCACTTGGGTGTCATGATAAAAACTTCCACTGAAACATGACTAGATTTCTGCTTTGTAAAGAAGTTCATGTTTTGGGCTACGTCCCCCCCCCTTTCATTCCTTTAAAACACACTCTAGCCGTTGCATTCTCAAAATATTTTATCCTGCAGATCTGTGGGATGAGGCTTCATGAATCACCAGTATTTAAGAATCGCTGACCTGGAATGCTTGCCAAAAACCACAAACTACTCAATACTTTGCAGTTTGTGAGATCTTATGAGCCAAGTAGTATTTTACAATTCCTGATGCTGTTACCCAGCTTTGCAGGAAGAGAAGAGACCTTTTCAAATGTAAGATACTAAATGATTGCACGCAATGGGCTATTCCTGTCATAAAACTGCAACTTAAATAGAATTCAGTAATCATTCTGCATTGCATTGATTTGATGAGTGGCATTTTAAATATATATTATTTCTACATCAGTATCTTTCATAGGTCACAAGTAAATAGTTGACTGACTGTGTATAAGACAGCCCCTATTCCAAGTAGACTACTATCTCAACAGTCAAAGTAGAAAAAGACAAGGAGAAACTAAATACTGCTTCCAAAGGGAGGGGAAAGTAAAAGAGATTAAGTGACCTGCCAAAAGATTATAAAAGACATCTACATTTGAGTCTCAGCTCTAGGTGGAGTCCTGTAGTTTAGTGAAATTTTCAGGCTTCCTTTGTAGCTAAATGAAAATTAATTATCAAGTCAAACGATAAAAGTCCGTTATTGCTCACATAGATCTACGATCCCTGTTACTTGTGCATCTCTAACTGTGGGAATGATCCAGATTCAGATGAGGTAGCCAGAGATATGTTGCAATATAACTTTTTTCCTTACTTGTTTTTTAATCACATAACCTTCATTTTTTCAAATAAATGCAGATGTGTAAATACAAAGTATTCAGTCCTGAGAAAAACGGATGTGATAATTTGGATCTGTTTCTTTTCTAGTTGAAGAATCATTTATAGCATAGTGTCAAGGCTATCATGAGACAATTTCTTAATTATATCCAGTGCCAACATGCAGTTTGACTGCCATGATATACCAATGCACAGATAGCAGTGCTGAGTACCTACACGTGTGATTGACAACGTGAACATGTGCACTTTCTGACTTTCTTGGATCAGCTGCTATGTTTGGTAACAAACCTTGTAAAGTGCTGCTGTAGAACTAGTTCAAACAAAACCACACTTAGCAGATTTTCCCTCTAGCCTTGTGCTTCAGCAGGTTAGTCATATTTCTTTAAGACATAGAGACCATTTTAAAATAAGGTTGTGGTGTAGGTGCCAGCCATTGTTAAACATTGGTTTTCATTAACGCAGTGTAAAAAAGTCTAAGCTGTAGATGGTACCATAAATATTAAAACCATTGTTAACAGCAGCTGATTACAAACTTTCAAGAGATGGTTTAACAGTAATAATTACTGTTAATTGGGCATAATCACAAGTCTGAAAATTACCATCCTATTTCATGGAGTTTACACTATCATCCAACTGACTAGTATACAGGCCTTACTCTGTCTATATATAGCAGGTCTGTAGCAAAGCCAGGACTTGAAACCAGATCTCTCACGTTCCAGGTCTAAGCAATATGCTGTCTTCAATTTAGTTATTGTTTGTCTGTGACAATATTTGTTTCTTTAGCTTGAACCCATTTTTAAAAGCTAATTAAACCTTAATGAAAAATCATATAATTTATATCAATTTCTAGCTGAGTAAGAATTTTCTGAAGGGATCTGAAATCAACTCAAATTTTCTTAGCAGTAAGCATGTTAGCAATTTTCTGCCTTTGTACTTATTTATTTTTATTATTCTATCAATCACTACTGTTTCTGAGCACTTCCCAACATCCTTCAAGTATCATTTTAACACTGCATAAAGTATGCGTGTATTTACCCCAAATCAACAGGTGGCAAACTAAGGCATGAAGATGTTTGAGCTCAGTTTTGTAACTGGTCCTGTGCAAAAGTTGTGTCTGCTCTGAAACATGATTACAATTTTGTATTTCTGTCCTCTTGAGCCCTATACTAAGATTCCGTGGGGACCATATATGCATATATTTTTATTCCCCAAACTTCCTATTTCAAACATGAGCATCTTTAATTATATTTCCTGCTCTTGTTCTCATAGATTATAAAAAGATTTTCTGGTTTGGGGTTTTTTTTTGCTTTTGGATGCAATTTTGATTGTCCTTCTCAATTATGTTGGATATCTGTGAAGAAAATTGCATGACAGATTTCAGGCCACCAGATGAATGATAGGTAAAGCTATGACTATCAAATGTTTATAGTTATATATTGTATAAGGCATAATAGTGAATTGGGATAAAAAGTTGAAAGACAAGAACTTAAATATTGAAGACTTGAAAAATAAGCAAACACCCTCCATAGAAACATATTTGTGGCACCTTTGTTTCCAGTTATTCAGGAAAAATGTACACCTCAACTGAAATAAACATTTTGTTTGGCCATTAGTCAAATTAGTATTAGATGGACTTTGTAATATGACCCACCCATCATAACAGAGTATTATGTACAAAAAGACCAAACATAGAACTCAGGAAGTGTCTCTTTTCTGAAGTTTATTCGGGCCAAATGAAACATTATTTACACAAAATGTGGTTTTAAAGCAACACTTCCCTGAATCTAGCATTAGTCATATCACTAAGTATCATGGCATGTTGTTAACATAGAACACAATTTAAATTACAAAGCTGTCCTAAATTTTCAATTTGCTTGGAGAAATGTGGTTTTCTGCTTTAACTCTGCATCAAATACCTCTCTGTGGTATATATAGAAATGCAGAAGAGTTTTTAGAAGACAATTCATCAGAAGTGTATCTGTTCAGCTATAGTGATAATGAAGATCCTTTAGCTCTTATTCATGGACATATATTTCTCAATGGATAAAGAAACACATCTGAAAATGATAAAACTTAGAAATGAAGAGCGAGCAGATTCCCTGCTCGCTTTTCTTGAATGTTCATTTGAACTTGGAAACTGTAGTGCTAATTGGTTATAGAGATACTCCATTCTCATTGTATAAATGACTATACAGTGTTGAAGGACAGAGAAACTGGAGTCCTCACCTTGTGTTTTACAGCAGTGGATGTTTTCAGATGATAGGTGCGCTGTTAAATCTGTGCTGGGTGTGCATCCTACTCACACCTGTATTTACACACAAGTATCTGAATTAGTATAAGGCAGAATGAGATTTTTTTTCTCATCAATTTGGGCTATGGATGGATTATGCCACCGGGCTTGTGAGATTTTTGTAATAGAGCTGTAAGGGTTGGACTTCAATATTTCTAAGAGGTCAAACTTGGAGCATGGGGACAGTGCAGTCTGGTTCATTAGCAGACAGGCAAGACTGTGCTGGCGGAGGAGGTGAAAAGGTACATTGTCCTTCGCTCTTCAGAGCCAGGATTTCTTGGGTAACCTGCACTTGGTGGAGACTGTGGTAAATATACAAGAAATTCAGACACAGTTTAGTGTTTCAAATGCCATAAACCAGTGACTATTATTAATAGTTTAAAAAAATGCTTTGAAATACTGTGATCTAGTAGTAGGGTATGATAGATGTTTTAATGTCAATGTGCTGGATAGTCCTTTTTATCAGGAGTTCCTAAGGGCGTAGTAGACTGCAGTGATGTCTTTGACACTACTGCTTTCCAGGGTCATTGCAGCACAGGGTAGAAAAGAGGGTATCCAAAACACCCTTTCAGTGCTAGTGATTCCCAGATGTTATCATAGTCCATTGAGACCACCAGCAGCTGGTGTAGTTGGGAAGGGACTGCTCAGACCATACCGAGAACAGTGGAATTGCAAAATTGACTCCAGGCAACTGTTCTACACTCTTCTTCAGATGCGCCAAAACTGCTCAGTCTGAACAAGGATCACACGTACCCTTTTTCAAACCCTGACACTTCATTTCAGCAACCCCTAAGTTGACTGTTCCTGCCCTTAATGTTTTTTTCACAGCTTCAGGAACTGATCCACCCTACTGCTTGTAATTAAACATACTCAACAAAAGGGATACTTTCGAGACTTTTACACCTTATGGCTGGATTATGAGGTTACATCTTTCTTAGTGATGTGAAAAGTATTTTTGCTGGAAGAGGTGATTAGGGAGGCCAGCAGCAAAGGTGACAAGAAAACCCCAGTTGTTGTATTCATCAGTCAGGACTGGAAGCCTTTTTGGTTTGTTTCTTTTCACATATCCTTTTGAATTATAGGCTTACTGCTCCTGAAGCTGCAGGTGGTTATTAGATAAGTCAAGAAAAAAAGTGTCATTCTTCACATGCTGAAATGTCTAAAACCTAATTCTATTGTAGAATAGAAATGCGATATAAATAACAATAGATAGTGGCAGCTTATGCATCACAAATACAAATCACATGAAAGTAGGGTGTGTAGTCAATGGGAATTGGTAACATGCAGTCCTGAAAATCTAAAGATCATTCTTGAATACTTTTAATTAATTAATTTAATTAATTTTACCATTAATTTTACCTGCAGTTGCACATATATTTCAAGATAGATTTTCTTTTGGTCCAGAGATGCCCACTAGCCTCTGCCTGCTCTCTGATAAACCAACTCCAAGTTCTCTGTAATTTTAAGGAAAGAGGGGGGAAAAATGGTTGTCTCTGAGCTCCTTTTTAAGACGATCCCTACTCTTGTCACCTGGGGTGGAGGGGCAGAGCTGCCATCAGTGGCCTTATGTCTTGCACTTGGCTAGCTTTGCTTGCAAATACTTCTAAATTGCCATACATCATAGTTACTTACGTAGGTACTTAGGGTTTCTATGTTAAAGAAACCTCCACTGCCCTGTCTTTAGATATTTTATGCCCGTAATTTACAGATACAGTATAACATGTACACACTCAAATCGAGTTCTTTGACGTGTCTCTTGTGCTCTGGAAAAGCAGGCAGGCCCTCAGAGAAAAAAACAAGGATTCCACAAGAATAGACCATTAGCTGTTGGTATTCTGTAAAGTCATGTCTGATTGTTCTGTACACTGCTTCCCCCTCAGCTGGAGAAGACAGTTACTCTCCAGAGGCCTGTAAGAAAATAACTTCATGCTGCTGAATCCTAGAAATTGTCGAGATGATCTATTCAATACAGCCTTATGACTCCCTTTTGCCTGTTGCAGAGCCCTTTTCCATGACATGGGGATCAATTTCTGGTTTTCAGCCAGCAGAATTATTCCAGTAAGAGAGAGGGTTTCCACACCTCTTGTTTTCTAATGCTTAGAAAAATACACAATTCAATCTTGTTTGAGAAGTCACAATACTTTCTTCTTGGTTTAAGCTTCAGGTAGTGGTCTTGGCATCTCAAAGATGTTCCTAACCAGGGGGCCTTGATCCTCAGGACATTTTTCAGAGGAAGCATTTTCCTATATAAATTGCTGTTGCTCTAATAAAAGTTTCTGACTTATCTGTTCCCTCATCTACAACAGAGCCTTCTGCTCAGGCTGCTGGCTGCTTCAAGACTCTCAAAGAGAGCTCTTGCTAAAGCAGCTCTCTCTAAGGAGGCAGGGGCTTTGAGTTTATTCCTCCTGTCTTCCTAGTGCTTCCCTGACTCAGCTGTGGTGCCGGCATCAACACCAACTCTTCTCTTCCAAATTGTGATGGTAACACTTAATGGCAGCTGGTTTACTCAAAAACTTGCTGTCTTTCTTCCAGTCTAGAAGTTTCCCTCTTCCTAGGATCTTGTGGGTTTTTTTCAGTCATATTGATGAGTCCTTTCTTTAATCCATGCCTTACATCTCCCTGCTACGCCTCTGTCATGCTTTATCAGAGTACACGGCTCCAAGCAGGCAGAAAGGACTGTTTGCTGTTTGATTAGTATTTGTAGCTCCTGCCCAGTTAACAGAATCACCCAGGCTGAGAAATGCAGGTTTTCAAATCATCCACAGGTTGAGCAGGGCCAAGCATTTGGTGGCAATAGATTATCTCTGGAGCTACACTGGTGCCCAGACTGCCCTAACGGTCATTGCTGCCCATGAAACAAGGATGTCTGATCTGCTTATAGGAGAATGAGTATCCACAATTTTTAGCCCAGTGCATCAAGATAAACCAAAACTGAGCTACAATGAATCAGAAAAGATATACTCAGGGGAAAGTACATCTATCTGGGTGTACCAGGCTGAGAGCTGTGGCCACCCCTGAGTGGATCACGTGTGCTAGACTTTGGGAGTGGAATGACCTGTAAAAGGACCAGAGGAAATCCCCCAAGTAGTGCCTACTGTAGATGTCTCATTGTAACCTACTGACACGTGTTAGACATCTAAACTGGGTATCCTTAGGTCAGTGTGGAAATCACTGTCCACCTCAAGGTACACATAGAGACAATATAGTTTATGCACAGGTTTTGTGCAATCTCAATTCTAATTTCCCCTTCAGTGTAAGAGAGGAAATAGAAATCTGTTTTAAAAGCAAAAGCAAAAGCAGTTTATACTACCAGAACCATGAATAGCAAGCTCCAGCTGGCTGTTTACTAAGCTAAATGCAACATGGAAAATTCAACGCGTCAGGGAAATAACATAGCTTTTCTCTCCTGGTGGCTGGCAGCCATGATTGTTGTTACTGGCATGCTCAGCTAACACTGACTTTGGACACAAACTTAGTATCATTCATCCTTTTGGTATGACTAGAGATGGATAAAATTACTGTGAGAGCTACCCAGTAGTGAAAAATATATGTTTATACTGTTTTTTTTCTCCTCAATACTGTTAGGTCAGTACTGAGTTGGGTCTGTGGGGCTAGAAACTTATCTGATAATCTGTGAAATGTGCGAGTGTTTCAGTGTTTACTGGGCAAATATATGTGTCAGAAAATATTCTGCCTTACTGCCAGGCTCCCTGGCAAAGGCAAATGCCTGGTAGCGAAAAGGTGAGCCCAGGTGAGACACAAATGCTATATGACCTACACATCTAGGAGACGTTTTCTTCACAACCAGCTTTCTGGCACAAAAGCAAAGCATTTCCCTCCAGCCTTCTGTGCCTCTTCTGTGTCTGGAGAGAGGAGAGCTCTGAGAGTATGGCTGTGAAATTTGAATAGTACATGAACCATGCAAATGCATGTAGTGTACATCTAAACCCTGATTTTCAATATACAGTGATTTTTAAAAAAGCTTAATGCTGCCTTTTGCACTTCTAGCACCTCTTCTCCTATATGTGGCACAGTAGTAGCATGTTTTGGTGTCTGCTGTAATATGGATAATATTTGTCGTCATGTTTCTGATTTTCATCAAATTGAGCAATAATTGGGGGATATCCTGCAGAGATAATGCAAATTATCTTTTAAAATTAATGGTAAAAGTGATATTGTGTCTGAGGAAGTGTGTCCTTGGATCCTATGAAGGAAGTTGGATGGCAGATAGAGGTGAGCAGGAACTCAGTGAGGAGTGGGGGGGGTAATGGTGGGTGGTGTCCCAGGACGGCACAGCAGGACTGGTAGTCCCAGGAAATCCAGAGGAGGTCTTGCTGAGAGGCCAGTAGGAAACCTGGAGGTCTTGCTGAGAGGCCAGTAGGAAACCTACATCTTGATTCATGATCCAGCCTGGAGGCTGGATCACAGGCAGGCAAATAAACCACGAGGAACTGAGGCAAAATGGATGAATGTGAACCGCCTCACTTCATAGACCACCAGAGAAAGAAATGCTTTGTATGGCCCTGCTGATAATCCAGCCCCCGCTTGTGAGAGACAGACCTGAGCCAATGGTATATAAGTAGATGGAAGTTATAAACGTGGAAAAGAATCTTAAATAGGATTAAATGGAAACTTAAAATTTTTTGAAGTGCAATCTTTCTACTGAGAAACATAAATTGCATTGAGAACGAGGGAAGGGAAAAAGAGAAATGAAGCATGAGGTTTGTTTTTTTTTTAAATTGAAAAGCATATAATGTTTAAAGATGATAAACAAAGAGCAGGATAAAAAATATTTTGCTTCTCCTGACTTTCTGACTAGTACTGTTACCTCTTTTGCTGATCAACATTCTGTCGTCTTTTAAATTCCTGGCATCTTGTTTTATAATTAAATTGTAAGCTCTTCAGGGCAGAGGCTATATTCAGATATGGAGCAGTAAACACCCTGCAGCAATAAATGCTTACCCTGATTGGCACTACTGAGCAATATAAACACTATGTAAATAATGAGAAAGCCTGAGAGGTGCTGAGTCCTGGATAAACAGTGTTCCTTTCCAGTGGTTTATGTTATAGTTAAATTAATTCTAACTGTATACAAAACCATGCTAGTGCATTGGCTAAAGGCAGGCTGGGTACTGCTTGGAGGTACAGAAACTCATGAAGAGCGGGGTGAGCCCCCTGATGTCCTCTGGGAGGAAAGATGCTCTGGGGAGAAGCTGGTTTGGAACTTGGAACCAAAGTTCCCACCCTTTGGGAAGGAAAAAATTGACAGACAGTCCTCTTCTTACGTGACATTCAGGGTGACATTTATCTCATGGGTTAAACATTTATGTTTGAGATATATCCCAGCTCCCGTCATAGGCAGTGAAATCTGGAGAGCTATCCAGCTGGCTGATTCAGTTGCCCACTTATATTCATCTAGTGCCATTTGAGATGCCCTGCAATAGACCCCAACTTCTAACTGCCACTTCAGAAGGAGAAAGGTCATGTTTAATATTTGGGAATTCTGCGTAAACATCTTGGATACTACAGGTGAAGCTGGCACTAGTCATCTAAGCTTACCCAACTGGTTTGTGTGCCAAGAGGTCTACTTCAGGGTGAGGTGGGCAGATCTCTGGGCTCCACTGACTGTAACCAAATCTTGGACATCCGATTCACATGTGAATATCTAGCAAGTGTCTTAATCTGCAAGGTGAATCTTAGTGTCCTTTAAGATAATATGTACAAAATTGATTGATGCTAACATTGTGAAAGTGCTTTAACCTCCTTTTCAAAAGCAGAGGTCCTAAAATGATCCAAAGTTGCGTGTCAGAATGTAGGCTTCAGATCTGCTCTGGGTAAGCGTCCCCCCTCCAAACAGATGAATAAAGCCAGCGCACTTTGTGTAGAGACACCTGAGCTGGCTCAGCACCAGAAGCAGTCTGGTGATGTTAGTGTAATACCAGGCAGGTTAACCAGTCGTGCCGAGAGGCAGGGCAGAATTAGCTTACGTGAAGAACCACTGACCTTGCATTGTGCACTGACTTGTGGAGAAGGCTGTACAGAGAATACATGTTCTCAGATGTTACTAAAAATGCATTAGACATCTCCAGATTTTTTTTCCTTCTCCTTAATTTTATTTCTTTTTTCTCAGAAAGTGTTTTCTTCTAAGTATGTGAACATATTGCAGCAAGAACTATCTTTATATGTTTACACAACACAAACACAAGGAGCATCTAGTCTCTGACAAGGACACTGTGGCAAAACAAATTAAAAATACAGATAGAAAGCCAAAGTTCAGAGAGAGATTATGCGTCAAAGATGACACAGGCCCTCTGAGATAAGGCTGAAGTCTTCTGAGGTTTGATTCCATACCTCAGCTATAAAAATTTTCATTTTCATGCATGATATTATACATCAAAAATTGGTATTTGGGTAGTGCCTGAACGTTGCTGTTTTTTCTAGATATAGGAAAATGGAGAAAAGAAACAGTCTGTGACCACGAGGGACTACAGCATGAGGTATAATCAGAAAAAGGAAAAGAGAAGGGTGTTTAACATCACAGGTATGTTGCCTAAGTGTTGGAGCTGGACAGATGGACTTACTGTCTCTGTATTCCCAGATGTTCTCAAAGTGAGCAGGAACTGACTACCACTAAGAGTTTTTATCTGAAAGTCAGTACCAGTATGTTTTTTCACCTCATATAAACAAAGAAAAAGAAGGGTTTGTTCTGCTTCACTGGAGCAAAAAAAAATAACACAATAGACTTCCATTCAGACACACAAATAGCAACTGTCCTGTGACTTCTCTATTTAAATGGGTATCCATGGTGAGATCTGCAAAGCTTTCGTTAGATGCTTGCGGAACGGTGCTGTGGTTCACACTGCAGACAGGAAGGAAAAGATGGCTGAAAAATTCCCCTTACAATGAATGAATGAATAAATACAGTAAGATATCAAGTCGCTCTTGCATTACACTGCAAAAAACGATGCCTGTGTTCCCCACCACTGCTTTACTATCCCTCCACTCTCCTTTTCCAGGCCCATTCAAATTGAACACTAGTCTGTACTTGTGGGCACAACTCTGACCAATATGCGGTACATAAATTGATGTAGAAACTGCAGCATTACAAGGGGCTTCCTTCCTGGGCTACATTTCTTGTTTGCTTGCTTCTTTCTTTGTTGGTAGTTGGGATTAGTAATCTGCTGGATGATACACATGCCTGGCTCAGACTCCTCGGGGGTCTTGCCTGGCTCAGAGCACACAAGGAGGACCTGGTACTGTAGGTACCAAGTGCAGATGTCTGCTATGCAGATGGCCTCTAGCAGCAAAAGGAAAAGAGATGCTGGGAGCAAGATTGTCGGACTTCTTGGACTTCCTGGTTTTGGGGGAGAGTAGCAGACCTGCCTAAAATTTAG
>NW_009648786.1:0-2339 GCF_000708025.1 Charadrius vociferus
ATCACCTTTATTTGCCCCTATCCTAATAAGAAAAAGACATATTTTTTTTCTTTATATGGGGATAGGGATTCTGAGTAGTGACCTAATTTAGATGCAGAGAGTTATTACCTAAATAGTTTAAATGGTGAGCTGAAGTGCCTTGTAAAACCTTCTGTACTTTTTCTCTGCTCCTGTTTGTTCTCTTGATGTGTTCCTGCTGCTGTTGGGAACCTTGCACAAACAGTTGGAAGTGGCTCTGGCCAGAGTGCAGTGGCAGCGTTTGCTGCTGAGAGCCAGTAGCATCAGTTGTAATCTGCTGAAGGAACTGGATTTTGCAATGTTGGTGAGGTGCGGGCTGGGGCTGAGAGGGATGGCTAACAGCCAGCCAGCCAGCCAGATGTATCCTGCAAGTCACCAGTTTAATTCTGGTGTACACAGTGTTAGTGCTTGCAATGCATGGGAAGGAAACAATCCTTGTACCTTAGGTCCCTGAGAATATAAAACTATCTAGTTTAAGCACGTGACCAGCGTGTTAAATTTGTTGTACTTGCTGACCTTTAAGATGGGCAAATTTTTAAGGTTCTTTATTGAATTAGGCTGAAGATTTGAGGCACCTTAATTTGTTACTTTTGCCACTGGATTTTTTTTTCTTAGTACAAAATGTGCAAAGTCACGCTGTTTGAAGAATTTTTACTTCATCAGCATTAGAGGATACTTGTAAAATAAGTTTATTGAAAACATGGTCAAATGTTGTCTATCCATCACAAGTAAATTCATCACAAGGCACACTTGTCAATATTATCCCTTGCTAAATTTTTTACAGGAAAATTTACAAATTCCCCAACCTTTGCCCAGCTTCCTCTTCTTTTGAAGAATCAAACCTCTGTTCAGACAAACAGCTCCTACTTCTTTTGCCTTCATTTAAGCATATTCAGTGTTGATTAGTTTGCAAAATATTTTTTTTTTCCTCCAAAGCTTTTGGCTCCTTAGGCACTCAGGAATGTTCTTTAGCAGCTATTTTCATTCTACACAAACCTTGTCAGCTCTATCTAACTGAAATTTTAACTGTCTTTTTAGGAAAATGGAAAAATAACCTATGCATATCTTCAATAAAGAATGCAAGAAAAATTATTGTTTTCCTTCTTTTAATTTTATCATGTGATTTTTGGGGGTGGGTTGGTGTGTTTGTTTCAATCTTTTTACCCGTTCTTCAATTTTTCCCCCCATTGTTTAAGGAGAGCTAAAAGCTACCCAATATTAAATGCTTTGTTCTTTCTGCTGTTGTAAGGCAATCGAGAGTTTTAGAGTTTTTTTTTTTTTTTGCAGGTTCTATGAAAAAGGCTTAATCTCACTAACTGAGGGAATTAACTGATGTAGTTGCCAAGCTACTCTCCATGATATTTGAAAAGTCATGACAGTCAGGTGAAGTCCCCGGTGACTGGAAAAAGGGAAACATTGCATCCATTTTTAAAAAGGCTAGAAAGGAGGACCCTGGGAACTACCGACCTGTCAGCCTCACCTCTGTGCCTGGGAAGATCATGGAACAGATCCTCCTAGAACCTATAATAAGGCACATGGAGGACAGGGAGGGGATTTGAGACAGCCAGCATGGCCTCACCAAGGGCAACTCCTGCCTGACCAACCTTCTATGATGGAGCAACTACATCAGTGGACAAGGGAAAAGCTCTGGATGTCATCTATCTGGACTTCTGTAAGGTCTTTGTCCCCCACAACATCCTTCTCTCTAAATTGGAGAGAGAGGGATTTGATGGGTGGACTCTTTGGTGGATGAGGAATTGGTTGGATGGTCACATCCAGAGGGTAGTGGTCAATGGCTCAATGTCCGGATGGAGATCAGTGACAAGTGGTGTCCCTCAGGGGTCCATATTGGGACCAGTGCTGTTTAATATCTTCATCAATGACATAGTGGGATTGAGTGCACCCTCAGCAAGTTTGCGGACGACACCAAGCTGAGTGGTGTGGTTGATATGCCTGAGGGGTGGGATGCCATCCAGAGGGACCTGGGCAGGCTTGAGAAGTTGGGCCCATGTGAACCTCATGAGGTTCAACAAGGCCAAGTGCAGGGTCCTGCACCTGGGTTGGGGCAACCCCCATTATCAAAACAGGCTGGGGGATGAAAGGATTGAGAGTAGCCCTGCTGAGGACTTGGGGGTATTGGTGGATGAAAAGTTGGACATGAGCTGGCAATGTGCGCTCACAGCCCAGAAAGCCAACCATATCCTGGGCTGCATCAAAAGAAGTGTGGCCAGCAGGTCAAGGGAGGTGATTCTCCCCCTCTACTCTGCTCTGGTGAGACCCCACCTGGAGTACTGCATCCAGCTCTGGAGCCCCCAACACAG
>NW_009648786.1:7079-13765 GCF_000708025.1 Charadrius vociferus
TGATATATGTGTTGTCCAGCACCCCAGGTGCGAGTCACTTGAGCATGTTTACAATCATCTTTGCCAATCTTCCGTTATTTTCCTACAGCTGTTTGTGAAGGTACGTCATGTAGATGTCTGTTATTGGATTGGAATCTTTCACTGAAAGTATTTCTAAACCTCCTAGATACTTTCTGTACTTTGCTTGATCTTTAGAATCATAGAATCGCTAAGGTTGACCTTTAGAGGTCAACCTCCTCCCTTTTTTATGGAGGACTCTGTGAAAAGAGTAAAGTCTGAAGCTAGCTCAGAGGGAGTATTGTAGTGCTTTCCTCCACTTCTTGATACATGAACCTTTGGTCAATACTTTGACTTCGCTGGGACAAGGATTTGAGTCATTGTTTTCAAAGTAATGAGAGTTGAAATTATAAAAGCACTGTCTTAAATAACACCCTCTTATTGTGTTAGTGGTGGGACTGGGGATATTAGAAAACTGTTGTCTTCAGCTCTCAGGAAAAACATTCCTGTGTAAATTCCATTTGATGACTCAATTGGCCAATGTTTTGCAGATACATTTTTTGTCTTGGTGTGACTATATTGAGCAATATGTTCAAACAAGACAATGTTCATTGTTCAAGATATTTAGAATAACATATGTATTTACTTGTTGCTAAGAGTTTTGTTTCAGCCTATAGGAAAGTTGTCAGAGCAATGAGATGAAAACCAGCAGAGATCACACTGGACACATAGTGCCTCTATTGCATTGGGACTTAGCTATTTCAGACAGCACTGAGCATTTACTGCTGTAAAATATATGAAAATTTGAGTAATCCATTGCAAAATTTGTGAAGATGGATTACTGCATGTGGACTTCTTGGCTTGTCCTCTGATGAAGTGGTCTCCGCTCATATCTGTTCTGGTACTGAAATATGGTATTTTTTGTGACATGAAGCGTGAATTCATCTCTACTACATACAGGTTTTCCTGAATTATCAGCAGTCTTACTATGGTCCTGCCTTTTGTAATTCTCCGTAAAGTATCTTTCACCCCGTCAGCTTCTCAGTGCCAATGGGCATACCTCCTGGGATACTGGTAGCAGTAGCAATGACAGCTATGAGACCTTGCTCTCTGCTTTGGTACCTGTTGTCTCCAGCACTCCTTGGCACTTGGAAAAAGGAGAATAGCCTTCATCCACCAAAGTGTGCCCTGAAACGAGGCAAGGTACTGTTGCAAGGTACAGCAACGTTCTCTTTGGACTCTTTCTATTAGAGAAAAAAAATGCAAGAACAGCTGTATGAAGTCATGTGTGTGTGTCTAGTACAATACCTTGTTTCTAGAAAACATGTCTTACAGAGATGAGCTGGGGCCCCTGAGGTAACAGGAGCCAACAGGGAAACACCAGTGAAATACCTCAAAGGAATTAAGGTGTGTTTCTCTAAAAAGGTGACGTGGCCAACAGCCTAGCCGAAGTGCCTCTACACCAATGCACACAGCATGGGCAACAAACAGGAGGAGCTGGAAGCCACCATGCTGCTAGAAAGCTACAACCTAGATGCCATTACTGAAACTTGGTGGGATGTATCCCATGACTGGAGTGGGGCTATTGATATTCAGAAGGGACAGGCTGTCGCGGAACCTCACAAAACCAGGCCAAACCAACTAGCAAACTAAAACAGGATTTATTTTTACAAGATGGTAACAAAATCAAACTAAGTTTTACTCTAACTGAAATCGCTTTGAGACTGCAACAAACATTAACAATTCACAGGTTCAGAATGTCACTTGGGAATTAAGTCTTACACAGCCTTACTTACAAGAAATGTATATAATGTGAAGAGCTGTCTCTGAAGAATAGTCATGAGCAGGTTGAAAGCCTATGGGTAAGAATTAGAGACTGAGGCAACAAAGGGAACCTTGTGGTTGGTGTTTACTACAGGCTGCCCAATCAAGGGGAGGCCGGTGAAGAAGCCTTCTTACTCCAGTTACAGGAGGCATCGCTCTCACAGGCTCTCGTCCTGCTGGGGGACTTCAACCACCCCGACATCTGCTGAAAAAGTAGCACAGCGAGCTGTAGGCAATCCAGGAGAATCCTGGAGTGCATAGAGGATAACTTCTTAAGCCAGGTAATTGACAGCCCTACCAGAGGGGATGCGATACTGGACCTGATGGTCACCAACACAAGTGAGCTAACTGGTGACATCAAGATTGGAGGCAGCCTGGGCTGCAGTGATCATGCACTGGTGGAGTAGAGTCCTGAGGGATATGGGTCAGGGGAAGAGTTAAGTCAGGATTCTGAATTTTAGGAAAGCAAACTTGCAGCTCTTCAAGGAGATAGTCAATAGGACCCCCTGGGAACCTGCCCTCAGGGACAAGGGAGCAGAACAGAGCTGGCAGATCTTTAAGGACACTTTCTATAGAGTGCAAGAGCTCTTGATCCCCAGGTGTAAGAAATCAGGAAAGGAGGGCAAGAGACTAGCATGGCTGAGTCAAGACCTGCTGGTCAAACTAAAGGGCAAGAAGGAAATGCTCAGGCAGTGGAAGCAGGGACAGATATCCTGGGAAGAGTATAGGGACACTGCTTGGTTGTGTAGGGATGGTGTCAGGAAGGCTGAGGTGCAGCTGGAGCTGAACTTGGCAAGGGACGCAAAGAACAATAAGAAGGGCTTCTACAGGTATGTCAGCTAGAAAAGGAAGATCAAAAAAAGCATACCCCGTCTGATGAACCAGACTGGCGAACTGGTAACAATGGACGAGGAGAAGGCTGAGGTACTCAACAGTGTTTTTGCCTCAGTCTTCACTGGCAACCTCTCTCCCCACACCTCTCGAGTGGATGGACCGCAGGAAAGGGACTGGGGGAGAACAGTCCCTCCCATTGGAAGAAGAGATCAGGTTTGTGACCACCTGAGGAGCCTCTTTCTCTCTCTCCCTACTCTCCTTGGAGAGAGAGGTGGGGGAGAGCATCTGTCATTTGTTTCAGTGGACAGATTTATTGGCATCCAACATGGGACTGTCTTTTAATTTCTGAGCAAGCTGGAATTCTAACTATTCAGGCAATCTATCAGAGCCCTGGTTGAGCCCTAGATGTCATCTATCTGGACTTCTGTAAGGTCTTTGTCCCCCACAACATCCTTCTCTCTAAATTGGAGAGAGAGGGATTTGATGGGTGGACTCTTTGGTGGATGAGGAATTGGTTGGATGGTCACATCCAGAGGGTAGTGGTCAATGGCTCAATGTCCGGATGGAGATCAGTGACAAGTGGTGTCCCTCAGGGGTCCATATTGGGACCAGTGCTGTTTAATATCTTCATCAATGACATAGTGGGATTGAGTGCACCCTCAGCAAGTTTGCGGACGACACCAAGCTGAGTGGTGTGGTTGATATGCCTGAGGGGTGGGATGCCATCCAGAGGGACCTGGGCAGGCTTGAGAAGTTGGGCCCATGTGAACCTCATGAGGTTCAACAAGGCCAAGTGCAGGGTCCTGCACCTGGGTTGGGGCAACCCCCATTATCAAAACAGGCTGGGGGATGAAAGGATTGAGAGTAGCCCTGCTGAGGACTTGGGGGTATTGGTGGATGAAAAGTTGGACATGAGCTGGCAATGTGCGCTCACAGCCCAGAAAGCCAACCATATCCTGGGCTGCATCAAAAGAAGTGTGGCCAGCAGGTCAAGGGAGGTGATTCTCCCCCTCTACTCTGCTCTGGTGAGACCCCACCTGGAGTACTGCATCCAGCTCTGGAGCCCCCAACACAGGAAAGACATGGACCTGTTCAAGCAGGTCCAGAGGAGGGCCACAAAAATTATCAGAGGGCTGAGAGCATCTCTCCTATGAGGAGAGGCTGAGAGAGTTAGGGTTGTTCAGCCTGGAGAAGAGAAGGCTCCAGGGAGACCTTATTGGGGCCTTTCAGTACTTAAAGGGGGCCTACAGGAAAGATGGGGACAAACTTTTTACTAGGGCCTGTTGCGATAGGAGTAGGGGTAATGGTTTTAAACTAAAAGAGGGAAGATTCAGACTAGATATAAGGAAGAAATTTTTTTGCAACGAGTGTGATGAAACAATGGAACAGGTTGCCCACAGAGGTGGTAGATACCCCATCCCTGGAAACGTTGAAGGTCAGGTTGGATGGGGCTCTGAGCAACCTGATCTAGTTGAAGATGTCCCTGCTTTGGGACATCTTCATTGCAGGGGGGTTGGACTAGATGACCTTTAAAGGTCCTTTCCAATGCAAACTATTCTGTGAATCTATGATTCTGTTTAAGGAATTTCTTGCAAATAAAATCCCTAACTACTGATATATATGATGTTTCTTCTCCCCTTGCCCCACTTCTCTCAATTTAGAAATCCTTCTCGTGAATGATTTGTGTTGTTTTATACCTTATTTCAAGTCTTGCATTAACACTAAAATTCAGTCTCATTTATGCGTTTGGTAGATTTAATTGTTAATTGTCTCAACTGTACCAAGTGTCCCCCTCGTCCCCTTTTTCAGGCTTTGCTCCCCTTGCCCTCAGCTTTCTCTGTGAATTAAATACTGTGCTTGGTCAGTGGAATGAGCTGTCTAGTTGCATCCAAGGCTGTGATTCAGTGAGGTGGAGTTTCAGTGTCGATCCTTTTTTTTTTTTTTTTTAATATAGCTTCTGCCCCTCAGGCTAGCCCTTCTCCCTCCCTGCCCCTGCTCCATTCTGGGACTTTTTGAAAAGGTAAAATCTTATTAAAACTAAAGCTTTGATTTGTGAATCAAAAACTTGTGTCTTCAAGACATGGTCTGAAGGGAGGAGTTTAGGCTTCTGTCACTTTAGCCTGTGCTGCAGCTAAGAAGGGTAGTTCTGTCTTTGCAAAGAGACTTAGACTTGGAGTCTTTCTTGGGTTATTACTAGTGTTTGTTCAGCCTTGTCAGGTAACCTCTCTGGCTGAAAATTAATTCACTTTGATCAGTTTAGTTTTTATTTTATTATTTATTATTATTTTCTTGATCTTGTAATCAGATGGGGCACAAGCGATATGGTGAGAACAAGAAGAGTGTAGAACTAGTTCTTTGGGCAGTAGTACAGATTTATAACCAGCTAACAGTGGCCTTGGTCATAGAGCTGACTTAAGACTGCTAGCTACAATGGTTTCTACTGCAAGTGTTAAATCAGGTGGATTCTTTTCTCATTATTTTTTGCAGTTTCTAATACACAACTTCAGAAGTGATCAAGATGCATTCAGTCAATGCTTGAATGCTATGGAGAGACAAATGAGACTGAGAAACTGGCAGACAAGGACTTGATGAACATTAGTGAAACTTCTGAAAGTCAATATGACATATTTTATGTTGCAAAATCTTTGTAAATTTGGCTTCAGAGTATGCAATCATTGCATAATTTTGGAGTTCTGTCTGCTGATATCACTTTTAGAAACAAATAAATTAATGTTGAGGTTTATGTATAAATAAATAATTTTTAAGACTAGTGGTTACTGAAGATAGAAAACAGTACTCTATGCTGCCTTACAGTCTCAGAAAGCAAACCCAATAATTACAGTTCTTAAATCCCAATAAATTCTAGGCAGATTCACTTCAGTATTTTATAGTTGACAATTCTGAGTGATTAATGCATGAGTGAATGTTTGTATTAAAACTAAATAATGAAGTTAACTTAAAAATAAGCACAAGAGGTGCTTCATCTTTAGCATTGCTTAATTGCAAAGCTGTATTGTGGAAAATGAAAATTAAATATTCTGTATAATTGAAATGTCCTCAGCAGTTGGATACAAGGCAAATGTATTGCATGATAAATCACTGAAAAATTGGAATAAAGATATTCTTTGCAATAAGGCTAAGGACCATCATCTATGAAGAACCAGGTTCTTAGCTTCTTTCTCTACCTTAGCTCATCTAAGAGCTTCGGAGAGAAAAAATACCCCCTTGCACATGCTTAATCTTCTGTGATGATTCAATTCCCAAAATCCCCAACGCACTCAATTTCCTACTCTTCTTAGAATCATACAATCATACAATCATTGAGTTTGTAAAAAACCAAACAAACAAACACAAAACCCCAACCTTTAAGATCATCAAGTCCAACAGTAAACCTAACACTGCCAAGTTACCACTAAACCATGTCTCTAAGCACCACATCTACCTGTCTTTTAAATACCTCCAGGGATGGTGATTCAACCACTTCCCTGGGCAGCCTGTTACAATGCTTGACAACCCTTTCTGTTGAAGAAAGTTTTCCTAATATCCAATCTAAACCTCCCTTAGTGCAACTTGAGGCCATTTTCTCTTGTCCTATCACCTGTTACTTGGGAGAAGAGACTGACTCCCACCTCGTTACAACTTCCTTTCAGGTAGTTGTAGAAAGCAATATGGTCTCCCTGAGCCTCCTTTTCTCCAGGCTAAACAACCCCAGTTCCCTCAGATGCTCCTAATAAGACTTGTGCTCTAGACCCTTCACTAGCTTTGTTGCTCTTTGGACACGCTCTAGCACCTCAATGTCTTTCTTGTAGTGAGGGGCCCAAAACTGAACGCAGTATTTGAGGTGGGGCCTCACCAGTGCAGTACAGGGGGATGACCACTCCCCTAGTCCTGCTGGCCACATTCTTTCTGATACAGGCCAGGATGCTGTTGGACTTCTGGGCCACCTGGGCACACTGCTGGCTCATATTCAGCTGGCTGTCAACCAACACCCCCAGGTCCTTTTCTGCTGGGCAGCTTTCCAGCCACTCTTC
>NW_009648786.1:13959-22361 GCF_000708025.1 Charadrius vociferus
CCCCTCTCGGGCAATGTCCCCCCAGCCAGTTTTTACCCAGCAAAAAGTACACCCATCCAGGCCATGAGTAGCCAGTTTCTCCAATAGAATGCTGTGGGAAATGGTGTTGAAGGCTTTACTGAAGTCTAGGTAAACAACATCCACAGCCTTTCCCTTGTCCACTAAGTGGGTCACCTTGTCAACAGAAGGAGTCAGGTTAGTCAAGCAGGACCTGCCTTTCATGAACCTGTGCTGACTGGGCCTGATCACCTAGTTGTCCTGTACGTGCTGTGTGATGGCACTCAAGATGATCTGCTCCATAACCTTCCCCGGCATCAAGGACAGAATGACAGGCCTATAGTTCCCCGTATCCTCCTTCCGCCCCTTCTTGTGGATGGGCAAACATTTGCTAACCTCCACTCAACTGGGACCTCCCCAGTTAGCCAGGACTGCTGATAAATGATGGAAAGTGGCTTGGTGAGCACTTCTGCCAGCTCCCTCAGTACCCTCAGATGGATCCCATCTGGCCCCATAGACATGTGTGTGTCTAAGTGGTGTAGCAGGTTGCTAACTATTTCCCCTTGGATTATGGGGGCTTCATTCTGCTCCCTGTCCCTGTCTTCCAGCTCAGGGGGCTGTGTACCTCGAGAACAACTGGTCTTCCTATTAAAGACTGAGGCAAAGAAGGCATTAAGTATCTCAGCCTTTCCTTCATCCTTTGTCACTATGTTTTTCCCCACATCCAATAAATATTGGAGATTCTCCCTAGTCCTCCTTCTGTTGTTAATGCATTTATATAAACATTTTTTATTGTCTTTTATGGCAATAGCCAGATTAAGTTCTAGTTGGGCTTTGGCCCTTCTAATTTTCTCCCTGCCTAACCTCATGACATGTTTGTGGTCCTCCTGAGTTGCTTGCCCCTTCTTCCAAAGGTCATAAACTCTCTTTTTTTTCCTGAGTTCCAGCCAAGGCTCTCTGTTCAGCCAGGCCAGTCCTCTTCCCCACCAGCTTGTCTTTCAGTACATGGGGAAGGCCTGCACCTTTAAGATTTCCTTGAAGAATGTCCAGCCTTCCTGGACTCCTTTGCCCTACAGGACTGCCTCCCAAGGGACTCTGTCAACCAGGCCCCTAAACAGGCCAAAGTCTGCCCCCTGGAAGTCCAAGGTAGCAGTTCTGCTAACAGTTCTAGTGCTGTTATGACTCTGGAGAGAGTTAACCAAGAAGCATTTGTCAATAAATCCTTCTTCAATAAAGAGCAGATCCATGAGCATAGGAGAGAGGTGGCTGGGCTTCCCCTGTTGCCTGTCTGCATGTGCTGGGAAAGGGAGGGGAAGAGAAATACTGTGGAAGTGTGAACCAAAATACTTTTGTTTGAGGGGAAGGGTACTCAGAAGAATCTGTGCAGTGAATATGCAATGTAGCAGAGAAGTGAGAAGAAACAGTGCTGTATGCCTGGCTTCACAGAACCGTAAACTCGTAAACAAAATCACTATGTATTGTGGCTTCCCAAGAGCTTATGGAGCCCTGACTGAGTTGAATGGGAGAGTCTATGCTCCTTACAGCTCTTTCCTCTAAATACCTGTATGTTTAGGCTCATATTGTTGTGGTGGATTATATTCAGACTAGCTTCTTAAACTTCTTTGCAGTGGTAGAAAAAAGTATCTTAACCCCAAATAAGCAAGAAAAGCTGTTTTCTAAACTTAAAAAAAAATCTTACTTTAAAAAAATGTTTTTACGTCTGGGATATATCTGTTCAGTGAGGTTTTTGTTTGTTTTTTTTTTAATAAAACAGATCAAAAAAATGACTTCACATCTTACCTGTTAAAGTGAGATGGTGAATAGTAGGTTTCCAACTGCAGCAGGCTGGAGCGATCCAGTGTAACTAAGGTTACTGTGAAACAAATCATATGGGACACATCAAAGAAACTAAAATACTGCTGGAATTTCATTTTTAAAAAGAAGTAAAAATAAATAAGTTGGATGTTTATAGGATAATTATTAAAGGAATATCTGAAGGGTGGCAATTAATAGCCACAGTCTAGCAGCTTAAAAACACAACTTAAAGTATGCTTCTGTATAATTAAAGAAGAGAAACTTAAAAAAAATCAGTCAATATAAAACTGGAAGATATGTAATATCATTATATGTGGTTAATAAAGGTTTTGAGTGACACTACGGTGCAAACTTGTAAATCAGAAAGATAAATATGTGTGGTTGTTTGTTTATTTTCAAATAGAGATTGTCTGGATTAAAACGTAGTTGTGTTCTTAAAACCAAATATCTAAGATTTATGGTTGGAGTAATCTCCAGCTTTCAGAAGGGGAGATCTGGGCAGTATCTCAAGAGACCATTTAATCTTGATGCAGTAACAGAAAATCAGTTTTTTCTGGTCCCTCCCTGGCAGATGTTTAGTCTTAAAATTTTCCACTGAATGCAATTCAACAGCCTCCCTGGATGTTCAATTTGCCTGTTGAAATTTTTGACAATACATCCTGCATCTTCCGTATGTCCAGAATAAGATGGTATCTTTTACTTTTCCTAGACACCCTAAACTACTGTTTGATACCCTCTTTGTAAAAATATCTTGCATGCTGCTTTTTAGATCTAAACAAACATTCTTTTTAGCCTGGCATTGTGGACTGATTCATTCTTGCTGATTTTTATTAAAATCTTAGTTTCTGTGCTTTATAGACACCATCTAAATTATACATAGTATTCCAGCTATGACCTGTTAGGCATTCACAAAGATCTCTCCAGCAATTTTCTGTTAATACAGCTTAGAATGAAATTCTTACTTTGTCAAAAGACTTGGCTTTTGTTGATTCATTTGGTTCATAGTCTACTGCTAGAATTACTAGATGGTTTTGCTTCTATTCTGAACTACATAGTAATTTATTATATCTTTTATATTTGTTGTCTGTTTTCTCATCCTGACTATACTACTTTGTATTTCTTTTAAATTTCATCTCATTGACTTTGTACACACATCCAGTTTGGGATCACCTTGCCAGTATTGAAGCTGTCTTACCATTGCAACTCATTTCAGTGTCATCTACAGACCCTATGAAAATGTATTGTACTCCTCTAGTGTTTGTAGTAAAGGTTATTAGAATCATAGAATGGTTTAGGTTGGAAGGGACCTTGAAGATCATCTAGTTCCAACCCCCCTGCCTTAGGCAGGGACATGTCCCACTAGACCAGGTTGCTCAAAGCCCCATCCAGCCTGGCCTTAAACACGTCCAGGGATGGAGCTTCCACAGCTTCTCTGGGCAACCTGTTCCAGTGCCTCACCACTAATCTAAATCTACCTTCTTCCAGTTTGAAGCCATTCCCCCTCATCCTATCACTACATGCCCTTGTAAAAAGTCCTTCCCCGGCTCTCCTGTAGGCCCCCTTTAGGTACTGGAAGGCCGCAATAAGGCCTCCCCGCAGGCTTCTCTTTTTCCTATGTTGGGGGCTCTAGAGCTGGATGCAATATTCCAGGTGGGGTCTCACCAGAGCAGAGTAGAGGGGAAGAATCACCTCCCTTGACCTGCTGGCCACACTTCTGATGTAGCCCAGGATACGGTTGGCTTTTTGGGCTGATATCGCGCATTGCTGGCTCATGTTGAGCTTCTCATCAATCAGCACCCCCAGGTTCTTCTCCTCAGGGCTGCTCTCGATCCATTCCCTGCCCAGCCTGTATTTGTGCTTGGGATTGCCTCGACCCAGATGTAGAACCTTGCACTTGGCCTTGTTGAACTTCATGAGGTTGGCATGGGCCCACCTCTCCAGCCTGTCCAGGTCCCTCTGGGGGACTAGAACTACGGAAAAGAACTGAACTTGGGATATATTTCAATTGGACACTTAAAGCTTTTCCAGGACACCTTTCTGACTACTGTGAGGCTTTACTAAAAATAAGATTTTTCACCTGCTACTTCTCTTGTATATGTGGAATTGTTCTGATGTGTTAGTTTTCTGTCTATTGCCTGTTATGTTTTTACCTCCTGCTTATAAAGTGCTAACTTGTAAAACTATTTAAATATCCAGATTGAATCATTATTTTCATAAATAGCTTTGAAACAGTAGTAATTTTTCTTTTCTTAAAGAAAGATAGAATCTTCTTGTTGTTTTGTTTTTATTCAAACATATTGACTTGGGTTAGTTAAATCTGTATGTTTTAATATGGTGCTCTTATTTTTCTAACCAGAAAAAATGGTACATGTACATGGTTTATATAACTACTTATACTGGTAAACAAGCAGTTATTCATATTCTTAAATTTTATTATGTTACTGTGAATGATTTTTTTTCTCTCTCTCCTGTGCTCTCTTGGGGGAAGAACTCAAATAATTTTGGAAGTTATTAAATAGCAAACTTAAGTGATATTGCATTTATTATTGCATATTAAGGGGGTTATTGGTACGTATGTATTTTGCCTAATATGTGTATTTTAACTGTTAGTGAATGGAATATAGTGTTGCTGATCATTATGTTCTTCAGAGCTGTAAAACTTATAGATGTTGTTTTGAACCTATTTTTATCCATCAATATGCGAAAGAAGAAAACCAATTTTTCTGCTTTTTCACTTTCTAATTGATTTCTCAATTTCACATGGCCTAATTGTTTAACTGCAGTATTCTGAATAAATTGACTTGAAGCAGTAAAATTGACTGCCATCAGAGAGCAATTTAACACTGTAGTATACTTGGTTTTGGGGAGGAAGCGAAGGACCTGGCCAGGTTAGTGGATTATCTTCCTTAAAAAATTAGGTATTAAGTATGTTATTAATACTATAGTTTTAGGAAATTAAGGTTAATTTAGGTTCTAGATAACTTAAGACTTAACGTAGCTTTGTAATTAAAATCCTAAATAGTTTTTTTAACAACTAGGTGTTTTTTAAACTTGCATATTCTTAGAGAAGATTCCTCACCCCTTAAAATTTTTCTTGGTTCTGATAACAGGTAGATTTTTCCAGTTTTTATTGTTAGATATTTATGGTATATGAATTAAGTAAAAATACTGACCGTTTTATTCTATCCTAGGTGATTTGCAAGTCAGATGCTCCTACAGGGGATGTTCTGCTTGATGAAGCTCTGAAACATATAAAAGATACCCAACCTCCTGAAACAGTACAAAATTGGATTGAACTGCTTAGTGGTAAGCCTTGAACATAATGTATTTCCTTTTTTTTTCTCCCAATAAAGCTAATTATCTAGCATCACTTGAGATTATAATGTAAGATTTTTAGGGAGATAGTATGCAAAAAAGTTAATTAGTCTGTCCTCTTGTTGATTGTAGCCTTTAATCAAATATAAGCAACTGTTGCTTTTGATTTAACTTGGTACAGAGAGGATCTAGATGGAAGTGCCAGAAAACATCTTTATTATGTGGAAGAGGTGTCTTCCACTGACTCTGAAGTAAATCAGGACTGCACCCTGGAGATATAACTGCCTTTCTCTGTAATTGGAAATTAGGGTTAGTGGAAGTTTGGAGTATAGCCATATGGATTCAGTATTCACATCTTTTGATAAAGAAAGGAGATAAGGAGCTCACTGTTCAGATGTAAAAATTGAGGGTGATTTCTCCATTAATCATAAAGAAACAAAAGTCAGGATTTCTTTCTATTTTTCCATTAACTGGAGAAATGTAACAAATATTTTCAAATATTAGATACTTCTAGGTGTTCAAAACAAAGTCTTCAAGATGAGTACTTTGCACACAGCTCTTCCTGTAAAGCTAATAAATTGTTGCCAAAAAAAAGAAAATTTAATTAGATTTCATCTTTACGATTTCAGTTAACATTTTTTATGTACCTCGTCAATGTTTGTATTCTCAGGCTGCATAAATTAAACTGAAATTAACAATCTTTTAACATGTAGTGCTTTTATTGTGTTTTTTTGTTTGTTTTTTTTTTTTAATTTTTTTCTGTAGCCAAAATTCATCAGGTTTGTCTGTTTTTACAAAACACATAAAATGTAGTTTCCCTGGAATAGATCAGAGCTGTACTTAGTTGTGCAAACAGTACAGGAAAAAAAACCACTGTTTTGTCAACAATATGACTTTGGGAGGTGTGGGGGTTAACGAGACTTAAAGTTGTCTATCTAAATCTATTATTTGTTACTTGTAACAACAGATAAGAGCAAAATCTCTCCAGCTTTCTCTGCCTTCTTGTTTTTGTTATGTTCTTTCCATATGTTCTTCCCTGTACCACCTGAAGCTGCCTTCCTTGCATGCTCACATACAGTTCATACTCGGTGCCCTTGCCATCCCTCCCTTCTTGCTCCTTGACTGTCAAGCAGAGGGGGAGAGGAGAACAAAGCAGCCCTTGTCAGTAGGGGGCATGGCTGCTGTGTAGCCTTGCAGTTTAGTTCTTGCTCAGCTCTCCTTCACTTTTACAGCCTGCAAAACCAATTAATTTTTCTTGTCCCAAATACATAATTTGCGCTGACATTTCACCTTCTTTCACAGTGCGGAGCACATCAAGTTAGTACTGATTCAACAAAGGTCAACTAATGAATGAACACTGTTGTAGGTTTTCCTTGAGCTAGACTAAGGTTTTCCTGACCCTGCTAAGCTTGGCTCTGGGAAGACAGTTATCATCAGTGCTGTGGCTGAGACTTAGATCAATCATTTTAACTTACACATGGGTATTTAATTACTAGTTCTTGGATGGCATTAGGACTCTCTGTGTTTCCCATGGTTTAGAGAACTGTCCTTTGAAGAAAAATATTTTGGTGTTTTGGTTTGGGTTTTTGATAAACTCTTTTAGAATTTTGTTTTAGGGCCTGATCCTGGAAAATAGCTACTCTATCCATAATTATCAGTGATGCAAAGAATGCTGCTTGAAGTTAGTGTTCAAAGCCATCATGGAAATATTTATATGGACATTTAAGGCGATGTTTGTCAGGCTGAACTTTTTTAAAAGATAGCCTCTAAGGGAAGCAAGTATAGGGAATACAGAAGTTTGGATCAAAATGTCAGGTCCTCCTGTAGATGTAACAAACATCTGTCTGTGTTTGAACAAGTGGCTGTGTAATTGAGGAGATTGGTCACAAGGTGTCACCACAGTACTGATTTTTATTACCATATAGCCACATCTACCTAACAAATTTGGAAACATCTAGAAAATGACCTTTGCCCTGTGAAACGCTGTAAGGAGACGACTTTTTTTTTTTTTGGTGTGTGATAGCTTCATTCATGGACAAGCTGGGAAATCACATTCAATGAGAATGTGATTTCTACAGGGACTTGTGGAGTTCAGGTCTGGGTGGGTTCTCTACCTTTCACTATGCAGTTGGTGTCACCTCATTTGTTTACTTGTCTGTTACTTGGATACCTTCCATCACAATGGGAGAAACCTTAAAGTAATCTGTGTATTATTATTATTTGTTAACAAATTTTTTTTTTTAAAGCTTTCTGATATAGAAATTCTCACATCATTTATGGGAAAAAGCCCATCTATGTAAGAAATACTTTATGCTGTTTCTTCCCTCACATCTTAAAATACATAGACTTTTATATCAGGAGGGGATTTTAATATTTAGAATAAATACTTAGGTAGGCTGGACCTAAAGTTTTAGCTTGTTAAGTAAACTCTTAAGCAAAGATGGATTTCTCAGTGCTTAGCAACTTTAGCATTTTCAGTAGCTGTTGATGCTGATTGTGATAAATGACTTAGTCCCAAATCGGGTTGCATTGAGGTTTACAATTTATTAAATGAATAAATGCAAGCAAACAGCGCTGGGTGCTCTACCAAGAGGCACACCGTACAGTTCCTGTTTCTGGTTTATATCCTTTCTGCTAATGCACATTCTTTAAAAGGTGGGTCTATGCAAATAAATTCCAGGAGTAGGCTTATCTCTTTCTGCTCATGCCCTCGGGGTCTTCTTGGCTCCCATCTGGTGGTCTTCCTGGCTGTCTTCAGGATTACCCCAGATTCCACGTATGCGCATGGCTCACCCTTAGGATGTCTCCAGATTCCATGTATGCGCATGGCCTTCCTCGGCTCACCCTTAGGATGACTCCAGATTTTTATGGCTTGACACCATACAGTTAACAGCAAAACCAGTCCAAACTAACACACAAGTATGTCTTTTACAAAAAGCTAAAACTATATACATTAACCACTCCATTTCTCTTAGGCCTGCGGTTATACAAGGGTATATAAGACAGAAAGTCACATTTCACCATGCGGCCCTAGCATTAGTCCATATTGACACGAATCAGGTGAACACATTTCACAATCCCCCATCTTCTTTTTTTTATGGTATTGATTCGTGTTTTTTTTTTCTTTCTAATCGAGACAACACCTGCCGAATTGGTATCAATTTGGGATCTTCTTTTGCTTTTATTATCATAAGGGAATGAATTTTCTCTTTCCCTGGTTCAGGATCAACAGGTATTGCAGATATCCGCATCCCTTGTATAACCGAGTGTATTAG
>NW_009648786.1:28195-56317 GCF_000708025.1 Charadrius vociferus
GCATGCCCTCGGGGTCTTCTTGGCTCCCATCTGGTGGTCTTCCTGGCTGCCTTCAGGATTACCCCAGATTCCATGCATGCGCATGGCCTTCCTCGGCTCACCCTTAGGGTGACTCCAGATTTTTATGGTTTGACACCATACGGTTAACAGCAAAACCAGTCCAAACTAACACACAAGTATGTCTTTTACAAAAAGCTAAAACTATATACATTAACCACTCAATTTCTCTTAGGCCTGCGGTTATACAAGGGTATATAAGACAGAAAGTCACATTTCACCATGCAGCCCTAGCATTGGTCCATATTGACACGAATCAGATGAACACATTTCACACTGATTTTTGTGCTTTTAAAATTCCCTCCTCTAAGCAGACACACTCACACACTCTGAAGTGCCCAGTTCTCCTGTCTTAACAAAAAAACATTTGAAATACTTTTTATAGAAACATCAATGCCCCTGCCCAACATGTGCCCATGTGTAATGTGCACGCCCATACTCACACCATGCATGTCACTGTTTCACCTGGTGGGGGCAGGAATGGAGAGAAGAATGTAAACCTGAAGAAAGAGAGAAATGAGAAGGACATACGGGGTAGGTGTGCATTAGCTTGTCTTTGTGGCCAAAAGAATGGCAATGACACTTCTTCCAGCTTCTGAATTGATAAAACGCTGGAAGTAGACAAATGGGCAAGACTGGAGGAGATGCTTATTTTTGTTTTTATTAACTCTTTCTTCATGCCTGTGTGTGGTGTTTTGTTTGGTGGTCTGGTTTTGGGGTTTTTTTGGGGGTGGTGGTGGGGGTGTTTCTTTTTTTTTTTCTTTTCCTTCACAAGAATGCTTATTTGTCATATCATAATCAAGACATGGCTTAGCTAGCATTTTGTCCAAATTTTAAATGTACACTGAAACTCCTCAAAGTGGTCTCTGTCTCTATGCATATATCTGGGTAGGTCAGAGATCAGCGAAATGCTGATGTGAGAACAATATCTTAGTGTAATAGTCAGCTATATAAATTTGACAGCTCATTCTGCAGCAGGGTGAGAATCACTGTAATGATACAGCTTAAACTTTGCCTGACTCTTGGCTTTTTTGCTTGTTTTTTTAGGTGAAACATGGAACCCATTGAAGTTGCACTACCAATTGCGAAATGTCCGTGAACGGTTAGCTAAAAATCTAGTGGAAAAAGGTGTACTGACAACAGAGAAACAGAACTTCCTTCTTTTTGACATGACTACGCACCCTCTCACCAACAACAATATCAAACAGCGCCTTATCAAGAAGGTTCAAGAAGCAGTTCTTGACAAATGGGTGAATGACCCTCACCGCATGGACAAGCGCTTGCTGGCACTTGTTTATTTAGCCCATGCTTCAGATGTTCTGGAGAACGCTTTTGCCCCCCTTTTGGATGAGCAGTATGATTTAGCCACAAAGAGAGTGCGGCAGCTTCTGGATTTAGACCCTGAGGTTGAATGTATGAAAGCCAACACAAGTGAGGTTCTGTGGGCTGTTGTAGCAGCTTTCACAAAATAACTGTATTCAGACTGAATGAAGTGTTCTCTCTTCTTTCATGTTAACTAGTTGTTTTTCTTCTATTGACTATTAATGTTTTCTGTAATTTGTACCTTCTCACATGATGAATCAGCTCTTGTTTAATGGGAATTATAAGTAGTGTATTCCCTCCTTCTCTGTGTATCTGTATACAGGATTCTGCTGGTACAAGAGACCTTCCTGTTTAAAAACAACAGAAAAAGGTTTTACTGCCATATTGGCATTCTATTTCCTATTTAGTTTGAGCTATCTGAAATACTTTGTTTAATCTGTTTTTCATCTTACTGTTATTGAAGTGGTTTAACATGGAAAGTACCTCAGGGAGGAAATGTGCATGCAGTTGGATCACTAGTCTCAGCTGACACAGATGTGTGCATGCATCAATACTTCTGCAGTACAATTCATAACAGATTCGAAAAAGGGCCTTTTAAAATCACCAAAGCTCCATGTTGAAGTGTCTGTCAGGACATTTTATACACAGACGTTTCAATTATATCTAAAAAAAAATACTTTAAAAGCAGAAATGTCATTAAGCAGCTTTGTCTTCATGTTTTCATTAGAACGATAGCTGAGTCGTAAGACTAGTGTAGAAAGGTCCATTTGTTTCATAAACCAGTTTTGGGATGGGATACATTCCATTATATTGTATATATAGTTCAAATTGTATATTAACAACTGCCCCATCTTAGTATTTTGCAAGATCTACTTAGTTGTACACCTGGTGCCCCTCATTTGCTATCTGCCATTGCCATTTGATGGAAAGAAAGGCCTCCTATGAAGAGCATGTATGTGAAAGCTGTTTGTTTCCAGTGTCTACAGAGTTTGCCATCCAGGTATTCTCAGTCTATGCATTGCCTTTGATAATTAGTTTATAGAAAGAGACTACTTTCTATCATTGTTTGTACTTTTCTTCTTTTTTTTTCTCCTCCTGTATAGAAGAGGCTTGTTACCAGTACAGTTCTTGAGTGCAGGTTTTACTTTTGTTTGTACACAAATTAATGTTTGTCTCTTAAACCTCATAATCTATTTTACACTTTAAAAACAAAAAGTCAGTCCTAGTAGGTGTTGCATGTAAATGGTTAGCAAATAATGACTGCAGTTCAGATGATTAAAATTTCTGTAATGGGACGTTCTGCTATATTTAAATTTTTTATATACAGTTATGCTGATTAGCACACTATTGTAAAAAAAAAAAATATAAAAATGTGGTTTTTTAAAATTTATTGCCTCTTTGCCACTGCTTGTTATCTCCCATTGGTTTCACAGTTGTAAATATTATGCATTGAACAAATTAAGCATTGATTTATTTTTTTCCCTCATAAAAATGAAGATTTATAGTGGGGCTTACAGGTGTGTAGAAACTTTTTTTGCGTAATACTCAGAACAAGAATACTAGAAGGTATATATGTAGAGTTGAAATTTAAGGGATCCTTTAATCTGTGTACTAGCTTTTTACCTACAGTAAATAAAATATGGTCTTAAAAGTGCCTGAAACAGAGCAAGCATGTAATTTTTTTTGTTGTTGTTGCTAATTAGAAAGGTTTTATTGCTTAACTGAAAGCTTTAGTTAATATCCTTCTTATTAGAAAGGGGGAGTTTATATTAAGTAGATCAGCAGTGTCACTCAGATCTGCAGGATTCATAGCTGAGACAGACTGAGTTAGCTTATGAGTGTGCAGCTGTGCCTGCCATGGGTAGACCTCTTCTATCTTGAGCACAACTCTATAGCCTCATCTGTGACTGGACTTCCAATTTTGCACTTCATGTTAAATCAATTAGATGCTTAAGTAGTTGACTTTAAAATACATCTTAAATTCATCATACCTACATAACCTTTTTTTATAAAGATTTTTAAAATATGGTCCTTAACATTTAGTGGCATACTGTTCTTTCAGTTCTTAAATGATGTTTCTTTAGAAAAATTAAATTAAAAGTATATTGTAAGGTATTTCAAACTTTGGTTTACAAATAAAGATAAACAGTGTTCTCTCAGTTGTAAGATGCTGTGTTTAAAACTTTGAGGAGCTTGGGCATGAACTTTGGACATTTTCTTTTAAACATTTTCAAAACGTGACTGCTTTAAGTGGAGGAAAAATGAAAGTTGCTGTGTTGTTCTTATATTTGACAGCTTACAGAATACTTTTTGTACTTGATAGTATATGCTAACTCACTGCTGACATTGTCTCTCCCTCTTGTGATCTGTTTTCTCATTTTCTGTTGCTCTGAGAGGAGAGAAAAGTAATTAGGTGAAAAAATTAGAAAAAATAGTGGAGTTTTCAGGAGCAAGTTGAGTGCACAAAACTTTTAAAATGGCTTTGAAAATCTAAGATACTTGAAACATGCTTCAGACCAAAATTATCTTTCATAATCACTTTTCTGTCCTGTCATCTTCATTCTGTCAGGATTTTTCATGTTCCTGCTGGTTTCATGTTACATTGTGGAGGATATTGGGGTTTTGTCACCCTTACAGCCAACATGGTTTAAAAAAAAGGCACCCTTCTTTAATCCCTTCCAGAGAGAGGCTTTGTTGTTTTGTTTTGGGTTGAGGTTTGGGGTTTTTTTTCATGTAGAAGATAACTGCCTACAGTATTTATCAGATTTATTTTGCTTAAAGATAGAAAATCTGTCTCTGATGGGGAGAGTTTGTATTGGGTGTATCAAAGAACTTTGATGTAAGTAACAAAGGGTTTGTGAAGAGTGACAGTATCGTTTGCTATACCGCCTGGCATAAGCCTGGATGTGCAGGAGAAATAGATGAGCTTCTGGAGTCTTGAATCCTATGTTGTGCTTTAAAAAACCCAAAACCTCATGAGTGCTACCAGATCTTATATCTGACAATGAAGGTAAGTTTGGTAGGTTAACAGGGACTGATTTAGCAAACATCCTTGCCTTCGTTGCTATTTCAGGTTCTAATAAAATGATTAAACATGAGAGACTGCTTTGTTCTGCTGAGATTCAGGCACCCTTCTTCCTATTAGCTGCTACTGCAGCTCACAGAGACCTGGAGTCCTGATTTTAAGACGGTTTTGGCTGCTCTGTGTCCTCAGTTCTCAATGGCTGCTTAAAGTGAAGATTGCTTTCACAGCCTGAACTTGAACCTGTACCTCAAGGAAGAACACATATTATTCAGGGACTCATTCTTTTAAAACAAACTTTCAAGTTAATGTCAAAAACATGATTCTCAAAGATAAATCCACAAGCAGTATATATATATAATTTTACAGTCCTTGAGATTTACATCCTCCTCTCCTGTGTTTCTAGAGATTATGTTACAGTGCTCTTAGGGGATGTTAGTGAAACCTGTGTACCATACGTAACTCTTTAGAGGCAAAAGTTGCATAAATTGGCTATAAAAGGCTGGAGACTGAGTGCTCATGTGTTCATGCCAATTTCTCCTACAAAGTGAAGATGTGTATTAACTAATGTGTTCTCTGTGAACTGAACTGAATCTGTACCAAAACAAAATAAAGCACCCTTTCACCCTGAGCCGCAAATGGTTACTGTGTATCACATGCAAGCAATACTTAAAGGATTTTTTTTTTCATTTTCTAAGTAATTTCCAATTTTTCCTGATGCTCTGGTCTTCACCAGTTTGGGAAAGAGAACTTTAAGATCAAAGCCTCAGTTCTGCCTAAACTGGGCTTCAGGTAGACAAAGCATGTTATGTCCTAGTTTCCCCTATTGTGTCCATCTATTTTTCTATATGGAAGGGGGTTTCCAGATTCAGAGAATTACAAATTTATTGAAAAAGTAACTCATTCTGTGGTAATGCTTAATGTATACAACAGGCTAATTACTTAGCATCTCGTTTCCTGTCAAGTGTTTTGTAAGTGTCAAATATAAAATGTGATTTCAGATGTGTGTAAGAGGTGGCCTTCTTGGGTAGGAGGGGAGGATCTTTGGATGAGGAAGAAGCATGGTCAGAGCTACTGCCCATGTTAATCTCCAAATAAGATTTGGAGTTTCCTCCCATTGGGTCTTGTTTTCTACTGCCTACAAAGAAGCAGCATGAAGCCTGTGAAAAGCTGATGGTAAGAAATCATTCCGACTCAGGAGAAGAAAGCTTCTGTAGAAACAGTGAGAAGAAAAGTTGGTTCCTAAGGCAGCAGAAAAGAATAGTGAAAGAAATGCTGATGAGTAGTAGCCTTTGGCTTCCCCCCCCCACGTTTCTATACTTCCAAACAATTTGCTGTTTCAGTTTTTTTCTCTCTTGACTTTGGCCCCTGGTCTTCTCTGTTTCTTCTCATTTCCCTGTTGCTTGGTGAATTCCTCTTTCATGCTCATGAACAATCTGTACTGATTTCCAACCTTAGATGTTCCACTCTTGCCTTTTTACTAACCTTTTTTTGCTTTCAGTTTTATAGTCAACTCAAGCTCAACTCTCCTTTCCCCCGTCCTCAGAGTTGCTTTCCCCTCTGCTCTGATTCCCTGCTGATGCTTCAAGGAACCTCTCCTTCTTTAACAAATATGTTTGTCAATACTAGCTGCCTCGGTGGCTGAAATGAAGCAGCTGGCCACCTGCTATGGCCTATAACACGTGGTTTATTAAGATGAACAAAAATTGATGTTAATTTACCTTGAAACTTCTCTTTGCTTGCTTCAAAAGCAAGCAGTTGTCCATGCAGCAGGGAGGACTTACAGCTGAGAATCATGATTTTGCCAGTTCTCTAATGTAAATAGATCTTGTTCCCGAGTCAGTGCTCTAAGGACTTGCTATCTCTTACCCAAGCTTTTCCTACCGTGAGAGCATATATACTATCTATGCTTGTTAAAAAAAAAAAAAAAAAAAAGCTGAGATTGTGTTACAGCTCTGAAAAGCATCTTCTCTGTTTGGCCATTTATCTTTATGGAAGTTGTAGACACAAATTGTTTTGAAGGTTTCTTCACTTCTATTTATTTTGATTAAGAGGGTCAAATGGGAGAAGAAAGAGGCACAGATATACTTACAATGTGATAACATAAGTCCCATTTTCCTGGCAAAGTAGACTAAAGTATTTTACTTTGCCATTTTTGCTTTCTTCACTCCCAGTACTCAGTTCCTTCCCATCTGGTGCATCTGATGTCTACTCAGGAGGGATTTGGCATCATATAATGTACTAGTCCCTTCAGCATTTATCATGTGTTGCCCCTTCTTTTTGTACATTTCTTGAAATCTTGGGCTTTTTTTGGTTTTGTTTTTTTTCCCCTTTGCCCTGGGATTGATCTTGAGTAGGTGTTAGGAGAAGAATTTGGTGGTTTGTTATAAAGTGATATGACAGGCAGTTTAAGCTTTCTTTGCCACTACTAGGGTGTCTTTGTAGGTCCTTCTTTGTTTCCTGTCTGTTCAAATGAAACCAAATCACGTTTGAACCAGCTTTTAAAATCCTGCTCTGACTCCTTAAACTCGTGAGGGCCTCAGTCACTTCTGAAAATAAGACTTAGCTAAGTTTTGCAATGCTAAATAGAACAATGTCTATACACCATTAAAAATCTCAGCCCCTGTATTCAAGAGGACTTGCAGAAGAAATTTAGCAAAACCAGGTTGTTTCTCCAAGCAGCAATCTTGCAGTAACCCACTTCAGCTGTGACAGTAAGCAGAGCCCTTGATGGAGAAGTCATATCATGGAGAGTGCCTGAACAAAAACCAATCCAACGGAGCTTCCTCTCCTAGAAAGGTCCGAGATTCCTGAGACAGTTAATCTTATGCAATGTTCTTAATGACATTTCAAAAAGATCTTGTATGGATATATGCTTCATTACTCTCCCCGCCCCAGTGAAAGTGGAGTTGGCCATGGGCCAGAGGCTAGGAAGACTTGTTGCCTCTTGGGTGATGTGGGTGCTGCTCTCCATCCAGGCAGGCTATGAACCATTTTAGCCATTACAGACCTGAGCATCTGCCCCTTGCTCTTCCAGTGGTCCCACCCCATGTGCGCCAAGGAGACCTTTGGGGTTGAAGAGTTTCTCTGAGCACAGCAGAGACTGGAGAGCTGTGTGTTGAGGGGTCTGGTTCGTGCCCACCAATCAATATGCTGCAGATGTGTCTGGGGCTGCACTTGTGCCTGCATGGGAGTGGAACAGCTGGCTGTTCACAAAGGTTTCAGTCATCCAGGATAACACCACGTGTTACGAGCAAAAAGCAGGTGCGTATCCCTCAGCAATGAAAGCTTTGGCTTTATCAAAAGCATAGCGTTACTACAGTGGGAGCCCCAGGACACTGACGCTAGTCAAAATGGGGACCCAATACAGCAGAGCCCTGCTTGGGGGTGAAGCTCAAAGGAAAGCAACTGTAAGGGTGGATAATAAAACTTGCACTGATTAATATATCATACATATGCAATGTCCTGTTTTACTCATTAGTAAACTTGCTGATGTAATGCAGGTCCTGTTGTCTGAATTCTGAGATCCACAGCTGGCTGTCACGTTGGCACGGGTGCAAAAGTAGGTGAAGATGGGGGGAAGTGAACTATCCTGGGTTACTGTGACAATGAGATAAAACGTACATGGGACTCTACATACTTGGATGGGAAGAAGCGAACTATCCCAGGTTACTGTAACAAAGTCTTCTCATGCCCTACAGCTCATAGAATCATAGAATGGTTTAGGTTGGAAAGGACCTTGAAGATCATCGAGTTCCAACCCCCCTGCCATAGGCAGGGACACCTCCCACTAGACCAGGTTGCTCAAAGCCCCATCCAGTACCCCAGACCTGCCTGTAGCATGGCATGGGGAGGGGGAGAGGCTCTGCACCTCTGGCCACTGCTGTCAGAATAGCTTGGGCTGAGAATTTTTTTGAGCTTCTGCAAAGTCATGCAAGTCCACAGGTGTTAATTATAAAGTTGTTTCACTACTTCAAGCATTTGTCTCCCACATAGAAAAGATCCTTATTGTGGATACTTCAATTAAACAAAAGGAGGTGAGAAACTATTTTGCAAAAACATGAATTTCTGGGTTATTTTCAGCAAATACATACACCTGTCACTTTCTTCAAAGACAGGATTACATATCTGCACCAGTGAAATACTTGTCTTTCCTAATTAACACCCATCCATATTTATGAATGAATCTCAAGGAACTTGTGGTACAGAATGAACTTGTTTTCCCTGTGGGGATATCTCCTACTGTACCAGTATGTATAGTAAGAGACTCTCATTTACACCATGGTTTTCAGCATAGGTTCTTGGTATTTCTTATTTTTCAATTCAACCTCGTTTAAGGCCAATAAACAAATTGCCACCTCCATCCAATCTCCCTCAGGAAGAGAAAAAGGCTAGTGTCACTCCAGAAATGAACAGCCTAAGCACCTATCGAATAATTGCATTTTGTTGTTCCACTGTAAGGAGAAACATCAGTCAGGATCATTTACACACAACCAACCAAAAAAAAGGAGTCAAAAAGAAAATTCAGCTACAATCCCAGTTTGCTAAAGAGTTGATTCATATAATAAATTGTGGTAATTGTTTTTTAATTGAATGAAGTATACACATAGCTATGTAATTAAAAACACATAAGCATTCTAGATTTCTTTAGGAACTATTCACCACTCAGTCTTGCTCTCTGTCTGCTTTGGTCCCAAGGGATGTGAAGCAACCTTTCTGAAAAGATGAAGAGCAGAAGCAAAAAAATTTGGGGGGGGGGGGGGGAAGTTTTAAAGCAGGTGTCCCATGTTAATGTAAAGAATGGTTTATAGCTGCTACTAGAAACTGGAAGAGCTCCTCCTCTCCCCAGTCAGGGTCTTTAGGTGCATGGTGTGATGCACCAGGGACAGAATGGAGCTGTGAGCTGAACCCTCTGAAAGTACAGACTGACCTTGGCACCCAGGGAAATCAATGGCTCTACAAGTGCTTGTTGCCTTTGAAAGTCAGTTTGTTTTTTTACTGCCTTTGTTTATGTGGATGTGAGGTCTCTTATAACTGACTAGCTTTTATCACAGGACAGATCATGAGTGTTTTTCAGTAAGGACCTAACATTTAAGTTGCTGAGTTCTCTAATGCATGAGGTGGACTTCTTAAGTTTTACATAAAACACACCTTACTTTGATGCCTCTTACTTCTAGGACTGAAGGGACAGTTCTTGGTCTCTTACCTGTGTTTTCTCTTAATAAGTGACTTTTTGCTTTCCTGTTAGCTTTCCTTCAAGACCTGTTATACTGAACAGCTCTTACAAAAAGAAAAAAAAAGCAAACTAAAATGCATAGTGTAGCAGGCAAATCAAATATTCCAAGTTGTGGAGAGTCATTAGGATATTTCTACATATCTACATCTTCACTTGCCTTGCTCTGAAATGGCTAAGTTTCTCCTTGAAGCTGCAGGAGCTCGTAAAGGTGACTTTGAAGGTGAAGAGAGACTGCTAGTAAATCTACTCCAGTCTCCTGACCAAAAGCTGTATCTGTTTCCCCACTGTGCATCACAGATTTTGGCTAAATCAGATTTTCTGGTAAGAGATCCTGCCTTGATGTGAGGATAAGAGACTGGGAGCCTTATGCTTCTTTTTCATGCTTCGGTAGCTTTATTTGGATAGGGTTAACTTGGTGCTGATACTGTGCAAGTGTCCTACATTTCTAAGGCTGGTATCCTGACTGGAACTCCCAGTTGTTATATTGTGATATTTTCCCTCTGAAGATGCATTTACTTTGTAATTGTCACCTCTCAATGTTTTCAAAGACAGACTGAACTGTTTAAACTCCTTAAGGGCACATCAGTACAGAAGAGTAGACACATTCTCCTGGCACAATTATACCAGTAAAATAAAATGCCAGGCACCAACAGAACTCCCCACAAGGACACTGTTGTTTTGGGGTAGAAGTAGTTCTTTTGCTTTTCTTTTAAACTTCTTCCAAAGGGATCTTGGAAGGTCTCCCTGTGCTCTCTTCTGCCTAGGAGAGGATTTGGAGGTGGGTGAGGAGCACCTGAGCCTCGGCAGCAGCTTCACCTCAGCTGCCACATGTAAATCAGATGTCCTGGGTCCACAACTCTCTTGGTTGGGGGACATGAGCTTTCATGAGGACTAAGGAAAGCTCACGACAGTCCCTGGCGCTTCTTATCCTTCTAGGTAAGCCCAGCACCCTGAGACCCCACTTGGCCCTCATAGCTCATGAGACTTATGAATTAAACTGCTATAACATTTTTTTGATCACTTATGCAGAATAGCCTTATTTGATTTAAAACTTAAGGACAGAGTTGCATCAGAGGATGTTTTTGTTGGTTTTTTTTCCACATGCTAAGGGCAACCTAAATATAAAGTCATGCAAGTTCACTGGAGCCTATTTCAGCCTGTAAGTGGGTCACAAGATGCCAAAGCACTAAGTGAAATAACACCCATGCAAATCAAATAAAAGAGTAGCTAACCTGTATTTAAAAAGAATAATTTTTCTGGATGCCTTAGTCATAGATGTCTTAGCCATGAAAAATTCAAGACACCAAGCATTTAGTGGGGAAACAGCCGTAGAGGATGCCTCCAAACCTAGGCACAAAATTATCAGACTGACATTAGCAGGTAAATCACCTCCCCTTGATGCTCCAGGGACCTGGGATACATGCAACTTCCGTTGGAAATAATGAAATTCATGAGTACGAACCTTGGAAGTGGTGTCTAGTGAGGGCTTTAGGGGAGTAAAACTTACCAAAATATCTCATACAGAAGTTGGCCTTAAAATCAAATAAATGAAAAAATTGAAGAACTGGGGAGTAGGTAAAACTGTGTGAAGCCCTGCACAATGACCAGCTGACATTGCTGAAAGACAGATGCTACTGTGGAGTGCACTGCTAAGTTGAGCAGAGTTGTAATCTAAATAGCTTGAGAGGCTGCTCAGAGGTTTTATCTTTGCTGCTGGTAATTAGAGCACAGCCCAAACCAGCACCACAGTTTGTCTGTAGTTACTGTGAGCCTACAGGGTTCCTATAGGAAATTTTACATATTCTGGTGACTATGACTGTTAAGAGGCTGCAGGCAGACAGTCAGCCGTGGGTGTGCGAGGCTGAGCAGCATGGGGATTTGTCTCCCAAGAGTGTCTGCTTGCAGGAGTCGGGCATGAAGGAGGAGACTGGAACTGGGACAGGAGAGACAGGAGGTGGTGAGCCCCATCCCAAATGCCTGGAGGGGTTAGCTAATATACTAACAGACCCTTCAGTCTTCCCCTTGCTGGGTAAGGCAGTTGGTAAACCCTTGGCACACCTGGCTCAGCCTTGCATCCTTTGTCAATCTGGGCTCTGCCTGCCATAGCCTCTGGAGTGAGCTCCCCTGCTTGAGAAGTTTGGCTTTCTGTTACCTAACCTACTGAGTCCCTGTTTACCTCTGCAACAGTGGGATGAGGGATAACAGCAGTGGGATGTGAATCAGGGCAGTGAGTTGCTTGGTGTCCTGGTTTGAGGTAAAACAGAACTGATTTTCTGTTCAGTAATTTTACTTTGCAGCTAAGCCTCTTCTAACTAATTGAACTCTCTGAAATTAACAGCATATTGTCCAGACACTGTTCGCTCCGAGAGTGATAAGACCTGATTATGCCAAGGAATGGTATGCAGAGAGGCTTTTGCTTATACTTATTGCTATAACAACCAAGGCCAGATAACTTTGTTATATGCCCCGTTGGAGGGTCGGAAATGGAAGAGCATAGAGGGGTCGTACCTGTAGGGAGGAGCAGACAGGACAGGTGACCCCAAACTGACCAACAGGGTATTCCATCCCAGCTGCCTCATGCTCAGTATAAAAGCTGAGGGATCAAAGGGTCAGCTCTCTTTCTTTAATGGCCGGCATCGAAGGAAGGATCTGTCTGTTTGTCTGCCTTTGATCCCGATCCGTGCATTCCTGAATCCAGATCCGGAATCCAGTTTCCACCCATCACTGAGTCCAGTCTGGGACTTTCCCAGTGCCTGCTGGTGACGTGATTGTCATCCTGGGAGCTTGATATGGTTTTGTATATATTGTATATATTTCATTATTTCCTTTTTATTATTTTATTAATATTTCATTAAAGTAGTTTAGTTGCTGCTTTTTTTCTAAACTCATAAGTCTCTTTCTCCCTCCTCTCCTTGGAGAGAGAGGTGGGGGAGAGCATCTGTCGTTCATTTCAGTGGCCAGTCCGGCCCAAACAATGACACTTGGTTTAAACTTACCTCTGCTGGGAAATGGAGATAACTGGAGATAATGATGTTGTTATTCTGCTCTGGGCTTGCCCTGTCATTGTGCTGTTGGTTTCCTGGTGAAAGAGAGGAGAGAAGGGTACCTCTCCTCTTGTACAAATACGTTGTACCTGGGCACATCTACGGGCTTCTGAGTGTTTGACAGAAAGGAATACTGTCCTCCCATCAGCACTACCTCTGATTATTATTTTTTTAATTGACAGTAAAAAAGAGAATGTAATAATTTAAGTAAGTGAAAATGATGATAAAATGGCAACAACTCACATATAAGACAGTAGGGATGTAAGATTATTTGCACCTATTGTAATGTTCTGCATGCATTGTCCTGGCAACAGAAGTGGACCTTCCTCAGAAAGAGATGGTTTCCCACCATCTGTTTGAGCCTGAGCTTCGATGTGTCCTGATGCAGCAGTCCATGAGCAAACCCAGGGTCAGGGCCCTCCACCTGCACCATCTAATCCAGTTCTTCGCACACTGATGGTATAGAAGACCAGGGTACAGACTGTCTAAAGAGGAGGATGCTTTGTATCCAAAATTTGGAACACCAAAAGAAAAACCAACAAGTTATAGAAATGTTTTCTGTATTTGTCAAAATAGCTTCATGTTTGGCATCAGCTTATGGTCAATGCTTTCATGGTCCCTCAGTGCATGAAGTGTGGCCGTGGAAGTGCAATTAGTGGGGCTTTTCTCATCAAACTGTGGTTCAGCTCTGGTTTTGGATGCAGATGAGAGCACAAAATACCTTTATTGCCTATAAATACGGATCCTGTAGGAAGCCCACTTTACCAGCTGAAAACCCACTTTAAGAAGAAAACTAAACCTCTTGACCTTGAAATAGCTTCCAAATTCTAAAAGCAGCACATCTAGCTAGCTGTCTTAGTTACAGACATTAATCACTGCTGTATTTTAGACAGCATGTAAAATTTAAGTAATAGAATCACTGTCCCCATTGCCATATTTGCAACTAAAAGCTGATAAACAGAAGCACTGGCCTCAGCTGGTTGATTTAACCCAATGAGTCTTGGGGTCACATCTGCTTCCTCTGCTAATATTCTTGTTCCTATTTATTTTTTTAAAGTGTGCTGGCACGCTGTGTACCACAGAATAGCTTCTCTAATGGGCAATTCCAGAAATAGAAATATCCCATTTGTTCCCTCTCCTTTGTCAGGGTTTCACAGTCACCACTTAGTCTATACAGAGTCGCAGCATCTCAAAGAGATGAAGGCAGGAGCGATGCTGGGAGAGAGGGAGAATGGGCAGAGTTAGGCTGCCAAGCAGTGAATGCCTCATGAAGTTCTGCATCTGAGAAGCATCCTGGTACCTTCTTGCTTTTTGCATTACAGGGAGCTAAGCTGTAGAGAAAGATGCAGCAGATACAGGCTCCTCCACTTCAGCTGCTCTGGATAGCTATGTATGTGCTGCAACGAAGGGATCTGCCCACAGCAATCTTTAGTATTGCTCTTGATGAGATTTTTTTTTTTTCTCTGCAAAAAGCTAGCCTTTTCATTACAGTTGAACCAGAGAGTGAGAGAACTGAATCACAGTCAGTATGGGGTTTCAGTTGGGGTGGTGGTCCATAGCAGACCACTTGCCTTGGACTGGGATCCCCCTGGGCTGGGTGTTGTGCAGAAATACAGAGCACAAAAGCCCTCTTACTCTCTGTCCTGATTCTGGCAGGGATGGGGTTAATTTCCCCAAGGGGCCGGCAGGGGGCAGGTATTCCATCCCACGTGACCCATGCCCGGGCTACAAGAGGAGCTAGCCAGGGAGAAGAGAGTAGTCACCACTTGGGGGTGGGCTGCAGTGGCGTGGGTCTGGTCGGTGCGCTTCGCAGCGGTACTGTAATCCCGTTTTCATCTTCTCTTTTGCTATTCTGTTGAATTGCATTATTTTAACCCATGAGTTTTGCTTTGTCAATTCCTTTTTCCACGGCTGTGGGAGTTTTGTGAGCGACTGCGTGGTTCTTTGTTGCTGGCTGAGGCCAAACCACAATACTCTCCCAGCCAGATGTTGTTTGCAACTTAACTTCCTAACTTTACAAGTTAATATTCACATGTATAATATTTAAATGAATGCCAGCTGACCTTGTTATCAAAGCATGTTCTTGAAATAGTCAATAGTAATTAGTGTTGAGAGGCCATGGGTACGTTCTCACAGATGAGGAGGATTCTATCCTTGAATCTGTCAAGGATGAATTAGAGAAAGAACTCCTAATCAAAGAAAGCAAGTATTGTCATCATTCTTGAAGAGAAACATTCTGGAGCAGATGGGCATATGGACCTTGAAGACGCTACTAATTTACATGTTTAGCCAACTTGTCAGAAAAGTGAAAATTCTAAGTGTTCGAAGCTGAACTACCTTCATTATAATACTAAAAATCACGCTCATAGTCAAGAAGACCCTAGCCCATGAGCATGTGTAGTAGCTGTAAGTTGATTGTGTAGTCATATGTAAGTTACTAACCAATCAAATATAGATAGGAGGTACTAATATGATAATGATGTTGTAAAATGTGTATATAAAACCCACGGAGAGTCCTGTTTGGTGTGCTTGATTTGTGGGAAACTACCGAGCACCCAACCTTATGCAACTCTGAAATAAATAATCAATGTCTCATCCTGTTGTGTGAAATTGGCTATTGCACACCAGGTAACGAATCCAATATTTCAGACAACAACCTCATCAACATATCTCTGTTGATCTAAGCTGCTGAATCATGGTCTTGGGGCCACATGTGCTTTCTCCACCACCATTCGGATGGGTGCAGGCAGGGGTGACTGTACAGGGAAAGGATGAGATGAGGCTGAGCAGAGACAGGTGCTAAGCACCCCGGCCACACACATGCCCTGCAGCAGATGGGCTGCCAGGGTAAGAAGGGATGTGAAGGAGGACTATGGCAATTTGCAGATCGCTCTGCATTAAGGAGCATCAAGGTGCTAAACATGGAAGTGACTGACAAAAGGAGTGCAACTAGTGCGTAATCTGGCACCATCAGAAATGGCATTTGCTCAGTGACCTTTTGGCCTTCCTGACTCCATCCCTACACAACTGGGCAATGTCCCTATACTCTTCCCAGGATATCTGTCCCTGCTTCCACTGCCTGAGCATTTCCTTCTTGCCCTTTAGTTTGACCAGCAGGTCTTGACTCAGCCGTGCCAGTTTCTTGCCCTCCTTTCCTGATTTCTTACATCTGGGGATCAAGAGCTCTTGCACTCTATAGAAAGTGTCCTTAAAGATCTGCCAGCTCTGTTCTGCTCCCTTCTCCCTGAGGGCAGGTTCCCAGGGGGTCCTATTGACTATCTCCTTGAAGAGCTGCAAGTTTGCTTTCCTAAAATTCAGAGTCCTGACCCATATCCCTCAGGACTGCAAACTCCACCAGTGCACGATCACTGCAGCCCAGGCTGCCTCCAATCTTGACGTCAGCAATTAGCTCACTTGTGTTGGTGACCATCAGGTCCAGTATCGCATCCCCTCTGGTGGGGCTGTCAATTACCTGGCTTAAGAAGTTCTCCTCAATGCACTTCAGGAGTCTCCTGGATTGCTTACAGCTTGCTGTGCTACTTTTTCAGCAGATGTCGGGGTGGTTGAAGTCCCCCAGCAGGACGAGAGCCTGTGAGAGCGATGCCTCCTGTAACTGGAGTAAGAAGGCTTCATGAATAGGCTCCCCTTGATCAGGCGGCCTGTAGTAGACACCAACCACAAGGTTCCCTTTGTTGCCTCAGTCTCTAATTCTTACCCATAGGCTTTCAACCTGCTCATGGCTACTCTTCAGAGACAGCTCTTCACACTCTATCCATTTCTTGACATAGAGGGTAACCCCTCTGCTCCTCCTTCCTTGCCTGTCGCTTCTGAACAGCCTGTAGCCATCAATAGCCACACTCCAGTCATGGGATTCATCCCACCAGGTTTCGGTAATGGCAACTAGGTCGTAGCTTTCTAGCAGCAAGGTGGCTTCCAGCTCCTCCTGTTTGTTGCCCATGCTGTGTGCATTGATGTAGAGGCACTTCAGCCTGGCTGTTGGCTGTGTCACCTTCTTAAAGGAACATCCCTTAGTTCCTTTGGGGTATTTCAGTGGTGTATCCCTCTAGGCTCCTATTACCTCAGGAGCCCCTGTCTCATCTCTGTAAGACTTCAAGTGTGCTGCAGTGTAGCCAGCACATCTTGGAGCAATAGGCTGCAGGCCCTTGCTAGCACCCCATCCCTCTAACTGTTGCCTGTTGTCCCACAGCTTGTCACGGGCAAGCCTGATATTATCCCCCTCCCCCCTCAAGCCTTGTTTCAAGCTTTGTCAATGAGCCCCCCTAGCTTGTGAGCCAAAACCCTCTTCACCCTTTGAGAAAGGTGAATCTCATCTGATGCCAGCAAGCCTTGTGTTGCGTAGGCCTTCCCATTATCGAAAAACCCAAAATTATGGTGGTGACACCAGCCCTTGAGTCATGTATTAATAGACTGGGCTCATCTATTTCTTCAATGTCGCTGCCCGCAACTGGGAGGAGAGAGGAAAAAATAACCTGTGCTCCAGATTCCCTCACCAACCGTCCCAAGTCCCTGAAGTCTCTTTTGTTTGCCCTTGGACTATGCATTGTGGTTTCATTGCCACATGAAAGAGCAGTGGTTGGTAATAGTCTGAGGGCTGTACCGGGCTAGGAAGTTTCCTCGTGATGTCCTTAACCCGGGCCCCAGGGAGGCAGCAGACTTCCCTAATAAAAGGGTCTGTCCGGCATACTGGACCCTCTGTTCCCCTCAGAAGGGAGTCACCTACAACTGTAACCTGTCTTTTCTTCCTCAAGGAGGTGGTCGTGATACAGGGGGTAGGCCTTTTTGACCTTGGCAGCACCTCCGGTGAAGATGGGCTGTCATCTGCATCATCCACTGACTGGCATTCCACATCCAGAGTTTGTTGTATGGAGGCACCCAGGAAGGTGGTGGCATGGCATGAAAAATGTTCAGATTTAGTAAGCACACACCTCAAAGCTCAGGCTACAGGCTCAGAGGTGAGAGCCTGGCACAACAAACCACAGCATGGTTTAACATGGGACCACTGGATCCCCATCTCCATCAAGACTGCACAGAGCTATCCTTGAAGAAAGGCCCTGGCACTCCTTGCAGCCTGAGACCTGGATGGCTGCATGTTTTCATGGGAGCTCTGTCTGGGTTGACACATCCTTTCTGCCAAGTGCAGAGGACATGGCTTGCTTCTTGGGTGGATACCATAGTTGCGACGACCACCGATTGAACTCATCTCTTGATGTGGTAGGGTGACTACACCCTTCCTGCATGAACTGCTGCACAAACTGCCACACCACGCCCTGGCTGATGCGCCATGCTCTGTTTGCCTGCTCTGATCGCAGCACTTAGCATAGACAATGCCCAGAGTTATAAGTTTTGCTCTTCCATGTGATATGTTTGAAAGCCAAGTCAGCAGAGTAATAGAAACACAAGTTTATTTGCAGTACAGGTTCTGCATGTTCTTTGTTTTTGTGCATGAGGGTTTTTTCCATAAAACAACAGATTCAGTACATCCTGTCTCTCCTTTGACTGTTTGAATAATTGCCCAGTTTTGAAGAAGATGAACTGCCTTTAACATGCTAAAAATAACCCCCTCATGGCACTGGAACAAGAGAGATGCTGTCACAACCATGCAGTTCACGTACATTAACAGACGGATGATAAAGGCTCTAAGATTTGAGAGTTAGCATGAATGTTGTATCATGATGATACATCTGCAGTTTGTTTATCTGCAAATTCTTGAGCATGTACACAGTCCAGTCTTGGTTGGGGTCAATTAAAACTTATTGTAGATGTGCTGTGCTTGAATAAATGCCGCCTATATAATATATGAGGCTTCAGATCTTTGATTTGGGTATGCAAGACGCTTAATGCTTATGTATTCCATAACCTCTCATGTGCTTAGGATCATATAAAATGTGGTTTTGGAGCTAAAATCCAAAGCTTTTCATCAGCTGTGTCATGGGAATGCTTTCTGCAGCTCTGGGTTGATGTTGGTATTGGAAAGGTCTTGCTTCCTTCTCAGAAGAGCTGTTTATTTTGAGGATTGCTTATTGCTTGTTTTGTCCCTAACTGTGAGTAAAAAGGTTGACATATAAAAAAAAAAAAAAGGCAGAAGCAATTTATTGTTTGTCATGATGCATAGGCTCTGGATTTGTGCTAAGCCAGGAGCTGAGCATTTATTAAAGAAAATAATGGAGGAGCTGGACAGGCTTTCACACAACTTGAGTTCTATGTTTGTCTTCTCTGTTTACCAGGACCAATTTTATGGGACCTCTCTGCAGCACATGGAGACATTTCGTGGGCAACAATTAAACTGCATGCAAACGTGTCGTGCTTTTTGATGTTATTTTGGGGGGGAGGATAAAGCATAAAAAAACAAACAGCAGTGATTTGTTTGTGCACCATTTCAGAAATGTATGAATTTAATTTCCTTTAGCTTAGAAGTTATTTCTAGTGAAAATCACAATATATTGCAGAAGAAGAGTAATCTGGCCCCAAAAGGATTGGGAACTGTTTAGCTGTGAGCTTCTTACTATTTACAAGGCATGTGTTATTTCTGATATCTGTTTCTTCGAGAACTTATCTGCATTAGCCAGTTCCTGCATTTCTTCCTATTTAAAAGGAGATTTTAAAAGTTTTTTTTCTCTTCAAAACACTATTATTAATTTTAGCTACCATTTGGAAACCTGAAAATGAAATCTGCTTTAATTAACTGCAGCCCTGACTCTAAATATAACATTGCACCAGTGAGTCTTTGGAGCCAGCTCAGCTGGGATCCAGCTACATCAAGAACCTGCAGACTGCCAGCATCCTCTGGGCTGTGGTCAATGTGTTGGGACTCCATACATATTGAAGAAGGTTTTGGGGTGTCTCGTACAAAATAAATAGAGCATTCTGGAAGATGAGAGCAAGTCAGCTCTGCTGTAGCGTGTTTCCATTCTGTTTGCTGAGGCCGCATGAACAGGTATTGCTGCTGACTTGTGCTGGTGAGTGCCGTGTTACGTTTCACATGCATGTGTGTGAGTACTTTATAGACTAGATAAAGAGCAATAAAAATAGCTGTTGGGGTTTTGTATCTCCTGAAGCTGACAGCAATGCCCTTTCTAGCAACTACTGCATTACAGTGAAGGCGTAGGGTGGCTTTTGAATGCAGGCATTTGGTAGAGTGATAGACCAGACATTCTTAGAGACCACTTTAAAGGCTTTTGTTTTGTTTATTTGGCATTTTCACCTGTTCAAGAAATAGGGCAGCTCCAGTTCTTGACTGTTTATCAGACTTCCTGATCTCCTTGCTGCACACAAACCATGAGTTTTCCTTATAATTAGGTAATGGAAGCCTCAGGTTCCCATCCTCTTTCCCCAGACAGGAGGAAGCACAGGCTGCACCTGGTGGTACCGGCACAGGTAATTCCCAGATGTGCTGGTGGGGCAGGCAGACGGTGCTTTACTTCACCAGCGGTGCTAAATATAGCCCAAGTCTGAGCCCTCCTGGAGCCTCACTGGTGGAGCCTGGCTTGACCAACATGCAGAGCTGCTGTCTTCCTCAGCAGCTTCACATCTGGGCTGGGGGAGAAACCAGAGCACCAGGTTTTTCTAAGATGCCAGCTAAAGAACTGAATTAGTGCTGACATGGAGGTGATGTTCCTCCTCTTTTCCTCCATCCCTGGCTCTGTTTGGCTCTCTGAAGGGGCTGGTTCTAGCTGCTCTTGGAGACTCGTTGGGTTCACCCTGCTGACTGCCCTACAGACAGCAGTGTTGGGGTATTTTGTGATTAAATATGTTTGGTGTAGTGCTGCTTAAGAAAAAGCTGTGTTGGCTATGTCAGGACCGAAGAAGATCAGGAGTTATCCCATGGAGGTTGTGCAGGGTTGTTGTGTGCAGGGGCATGGCTGTTCCTCTTACACATTGCTGTAAAACAATGTGAAAACAATTTTTTAAAAAGGGCAGTGGACTTGCTTCGCCAGTGAAGGTGGGACTGAATTGGGCATGCCCAGACTGCTCAGTCTAATTCTCATTGTTTCACTTCCTAACTATCAGGTTAAACTTGTCTGTATGCTGCTAGTGCTCTTCAATGAATAAACCCAGCAGGCTCTGCTATGGGGAGTCGAACGGGCTCACTGATGGGAAAGACAGCAGCTTAGGAGCTCAGCAATGGCAGCAGTAAAGCAGTTTGCTTATTAAATTGTATCATCTCATGTGTGCCTCCTTGTTTTTGTAGATCAGCAACGATTGTCAAGCTGTTTGCAGTTAAGTAATGCAGACTCTCATAATCCTGCTCCTCATCTTGCCTAATTAAGGGCCTGGTCATGCTGTAGTTTTGCCCAAGCAAGGACTTTGGGGGCAGTTGTTCGTTCTGGTGTACTGCCAGGACCACGTGTTCGTGATAGCGCTGTTTCCTTTGAAATGTGAGAAACGCTCGCTCACAGATAAAAATGTAGAGAGGACAAAGTCTTCGAAGCAAAGATAAAAGTTTATTCCGGATCAAAATAAATGAGTCAGCTGAGTCGGGTGCATCTCAAAAAGAGCACACCTAGCTACAAAACTTCAGGCGTTTATGTCCTGTCCCCTTTTCCCATTGGTTAGGTACTTTAGGGCGCACAGTCTTTCATGACCCATTAGCTTATCATAAACTCGATTCACATTTTTCTCCTTTTAAGGAGTTGTTTTTCTAAGTCACACAGCTCTGCTTGTGCCATCGACACACAAAATGGCTGTTCATAGCCCTGCTTGTGTCGTCAACATACAAAATGGCTGAAGCAAAACAATTCCATCTCTCACAGAAATCAATTGAGATGTCACCATTGCTTGATCCTGGAGCTACTTAATGAACTGGCAAAATGGGCTCTATTTTTAGATCTCTCTCAAATCTGTTCAAACTACTGTACGTATTAAAGCTCCCCTTGTCCTTAATGTGTGGACAACATTGGGCAGGATTTATTGGTTTAGTTTAATAAGAGGCATACAGAACTGAAAGAATAAGCTCCATTTCCTTGAAAGTGAGGAAAATTAAAATGGCATGGTTACATCAGTGCAGCTTCCTGTGAGACAGTGAAGTGATACGTTCATGTGTGTCCAGAAGGATAAGGTGGAACTGGGGTTTTTTTCTTGTCTAAGTTGCGACAGCCAAAAATTACAGACACATGACTTTGGGGAGTTCTCACAAGCTTTGTGGATTGGATTTCTAAGTGTTTTTTGAGTAGGATAAAACTCTTGGTGGTTTATGAGACAAGCTCAACAACTTGAAGAATATTTACTTCATTGTGAATGCTAGAATGTCTTCCCCTACACATTTATAAACAGTGTCAGAAAAGTATTTTTGCTAAAATATGAAGTAAACAGAGACACAGGTAATTTAGATGGTTTTACTTCTTATTGTAGTCTGAAGCCAAGTTGGATAAAATGTAATTTCAGGAATCTGCTGAGAATGCCTTGAGGCTTTCCCTAGTGTTGGTGTTTGTGCACACATGCCCTTCTGCAGATCATATGTGGGGTTTGCTGTCTGTAGGTTCACAGCCTCCAGGATTGCGTAGTGATGAGGTGAAGGGACAGGGTGCACTGTTTTAATGTGATTGGCAATTGTCTCCTGTTCTTCCTCTCACCCCACTAGCTGGAAATGTATGTATACTTGCTTCTGTTGCACAGTCAAAATAAATAAAAGTAAAAAAGCTCCAAACCAAACCCAAACCCCATGTAGTAGAAAAACAAGATGTACCAAATGGGTCACTCTTGAGCCTGGGCTTGGGGGGTGGAAATTGGCCGTGGCAGTGATGATTTCAGCATCTCTCTGTAGGCTGCTGCAGACAAACCCATTTTTTTCCTGCATACTCTGACCTGGAGGAAGCGGTCTGGTTTTAGACTGGGAGTTCTGTGCTTTTATCAGGTGTAACTGCCAATGTCCATGCATGCTGCAGAAATGAAACAGCTCTGCAGCTCTGGACCTGAGCTGGGTTGTGCTCAGCTCCAGAAAAGTGAGGTTGGAACCATCCCTGTCTCTTGGGTGGGTTTTTGGATCAGATTTCTTTTCCGAAATGATTCCCTCACTAGGATGGCCAAATTGTAAACACTGTTTTTCTTAGACTGATATAGTTATTTTCTTCTTTAGATGAATCCTAGTATATGGAGTTGTGAGCTACAAAGCATTTGATACTAGAAGTGGACTCTGAGGTAGCTGCTGCAATGCCTTGAAATTGTGCTCAGAGCTCAATTGGGAGGGATTCCGTGGGAAGCCTCCATGGAGGATAAAGGAGCTAGTGAGTGCTGGAAGTTTTTCAAGAACACTCTCCTGGAAGCACAAAACCAGTTCATCCTCTTTAAAGGTAAGGGAAGTAGGCAGGGCAAGAGACCCCCTTGGCTTAATTGCAAGCTTCTGACTCTGCTCAAAACCAAAAAAGAAGCATACCAGAGATGGAAAAGCGAACGAACATCCATTGAGAACTACAAGGGCATTGCCAGGGCGTGCAAAGACACAGTTAGAAAAGCAAAAGCTCAGCTCAAATTGAAATTGGCCAGAGATGTCAAAAACTACAAGAAAGGGTTCTTCAGGTACATAAATAATAAGCAGAAACAGGCCCGCTGTTAAACAGGAGAGGTGAATTAGTCACCAAGAACACTGAAAAGGCAGAGGTTCTCAACACTTTCTTCACCCCTGTTTTTACCAGCACTGTTGGGCCCCAGGCCTTGGGAACAACAGTCCAGGTTGATGCAAACACAGACCACTGTTTCAGTGGCCAGTCCGGCCCAAACCATGACACCAGTGAAGGAAGAGTTGGTATGTGAACTATTACAGGAGCTTGATCCCTACAAATCGATGGGCCCTGACAATATCCACCTGAGAGTGTAAAGAGAGCTGGCTGATGTTGTTGTGAGGCCACTCTCCATACTCTTTGAGAAGTCCTGGAGATCAGGGGATGTCCCATAAGACTGGAAGAAGGCTAATGTCACCCCCATCTACAATAAGGGCTTAAAGGAGGATCCAGGAAATTATAGGCCCATCAATCTTACTTCAGTCCCTGGGAAAGTTATGGAACGAATCCTCCTGGGGGCTATCACAAGTCCAATGAAGCACACAATTGGGAAAAGCCAGCACGGATTCACCAAGGGCAAGTCGTGCTTGACAAACCTGATCACCTTCTATGACAAAGTAACCTGCTTGGTTGATGTGGTGTGAGAGGCGGACATTGTCTACCTGGATTTCTCCAAGGCTTTTGATACGGTTCCCCGCAGCCTCCTCCTAGAGAAATGGTCTAGACAAGTGGTCTGCGCTCTGGGTGGGGAATTGGCTGACAGGCCGCACCCAGAGGGTGGTGGCAAATAGCTCATTTTCAAACTGGCAACCTGTCACAAGTGGGGTCCCCCAGGGATGGATATTGGGCCCGATGCTGTTTAATATCTTCATAAGTGATCTGGATGATGGGATCAAGTGTACCCTGATGAAGTTTGCTGATGACACCGGACTGAGTGGGGAAGTGGACACTTTGGAAGGGAGAGTAACCCTGCAGGAAGACCTGGATAGGCTGGAAGAGTGGGCTAACAAGAACTTTATGAAGTTCAACAAGGACAAATGTAAGGTCTTGCACCTGAGTGCAGCACAGGCTGGGATCTACCTGGCTGGGGAGCAGCTCTGTGGAAAGGGACCTGGGGGTCCTGGTGGACAACAAGCTCAATATGAGTGAACAGTTTGCTGCTGCTTCACAGAAAGCCAACAGGATGCTGGGTTGCATTAACAAGGGCATCACCAGCAGAGATAAAGAAGTCATTATCCCACTCTACTCAGCACTTGTCAGGCCACACCTGGAATACTGTATTCAGTTTTGGTCCCCGCTATGCAAAAAAGATGTGGACAGGATGGAAAGGGTCCAGAAAAGGGCCACAAAGATGATCAAAGGATTGGGAAGCCTGCCATATGAGGAAAGGCTGAGAGAACTGGGTTTGTTCTGCCTTGAGAAAAGCAGTCTTAGGAGAGACCTTATCACCATGTTCCAGTATTTTAAGGGTGGCTACAAAGAAGATGGAGACTCCCTTTTTACAAGGAGTCACATGGAAAAGACGAGGGGTAATAGGTACAAGTTACTCCTGGGGAGATTCCAACTGGACACAAGAGGAAATTTTTCACGAGAACAATCACCCATTGGAATAATCTCCCCAGGGAAGTGTTGGGTTTCCCATCATTGGACACTTTTAAGATTCAGCTGGACAGGGTGCTGGGCCATCTTGTCTAGACTGTGCTTCTGCCAAGAAAGGTTGGACCAGAAGATCCTTGAGGTCCCTTCCAACCTGGTATTCTATGATTCTATGATTGATTCTATGAAAAATCAATCAGAACTAGATAGGATGTGTAAACTATGTGTAGCTGTTCATGTTGAAGGGGGAGGAAAAAAAAGCTGAAGTCGAATAGCAGTTTCCATTCCAGCTTCCTGCTATATGCCAGTCTTAACCTTTGAACTGAAATCACAAAGTCTAGAAAACATAAGTTTTGGCTTTCTTGGTTTTGGGAGAAGAGGGACTGGGGGATGGGAGGCAGGTTCTGGAGAAGATCCTGCCATTTTTAAGCTTGATTAGTGGAAGTAGAAATTATTTTAACAGTATGAGTGTTTGGTCATTTGGGTAGAATTGTTTTTTAAATTGACTTGCAGCAGTTTATATTGTATATTAAAAGTATAATGCAACCTGTAAGTGGTTGTTGTCGTGGTTTAGGCCAGACTGGCTACTGAGGCAAACAACAGATGCTCTCCCCCACCTCTCTCTTCAATGAGTGGAGGGAGAGAGAGACTTATGAGTTTAGAGGGAACTAAACTACTTTAACAAAAATATTAACAATAAAACATTCTACCCCTTATTCCATACCATTTGCATCTTGCTCACATCACTATTACTTTTATCTATCAAATCTATACAATGGATTGAGAGCAGCCCTGAGGAGAAGGACCTGGGGGTGCTGATTGACGAGAAGCTCAACGTGAGCCAGCAACGCGCAATTGCAGCCCAGAAGGCCAACTGTATCCTGGGATGCATGAAAAGAAGCATGGCTAGCAAGTCGAGGGAGGTGAGACTGTGCTCTGGTGAGACCCCACCTGGAGTACTGCGTCCAGCTCTGGAGTCCTCAGCACAGGAAAGACATGGAACTGTTGGAGCAGGTCCAGAGGAAGGCCACAAAGATGATCAGAGGGATGGAGCATCTCTCCCATGAGGACAGGCTGCGAGAGCTGGGGTTGTTCAGCTTGGAGAAGAGAAGGCTCTGGGGAGACCTTATTTTGGCCTTTCAATACTTAAAGGGGTATCCTGGTTTGAGGTAAAACAGAACCAATTTTCTGTTCAGTAATTTTACTTTGCAGCTAAGCCTCTTCTAACTACTGAAATTAACAGCATATTGTGCAGAAACTGTTCACTCTCAGAGTGATAAGACCTATGTTTATAGTTGATGCCAAGGAATAGTGTGCAGAGGAGTCTCACCTGTGGGGAGGAGCGGACAGGACAGGTGACCCCAAACTGACCAACAGGGTATTCCATCCCATCTGCCTGGTGCTCAGTATAAAAGCTGAGGGATCAAAGGGTCAGCTCGTTCTCTTCAATGGCTGACATCTGAGGAGGACTCTGTTCGTCTGCCTTTGATCCTGATCCTGAATGCAGATCCGGAATCCATTTCCTGTCTGTCACTGAGTCCAGCCTGGGACTGCCCCAGTGCTAGCTGGTGTCGTGATTGTCATCCTGGGAACTTGATATGATTTTGTATATATTTCATTATTTCCTTTTTATTTTATTATTAATATTTCATTAAAGTAGTTTAGTTCCTTCTAAACTCATGAGTCTCTCTCTCTCTCCCTTATCTCCTTGGAGAGAGAGGTGGGGGAGAGCATCTGTCGTTCGCCTCAGTTGCCAGTCTGGATGAAAACTCGACAAGGGGACCTACAGGAAAGATGGGGACAAACTTTTTACCAGGGCTTGTTGTGATAAGGACAAGGGGTAATGACTTTAAACTAAAAGAGGGAAGATTCAGACTATATATAAGAAATTTTGTACAATGAGGGTGGTGAAACACTGGAACAGATTGCCCACAGAGGCGATCGATGCCCCATCCCTGGAAACATTGAAGGTCAGGTTGGATGGGGCTCTGAGCAACCTGATCTAGTTGAAGATGTCCCTGCTCATTGCAGGGGAGATTGGACTAGATGACCTTTAAAGGTCCTTTCCATCCGAAACTATTATATGATTCTATGATTATATGTGTGTGCAAGATATAAGTGCACCCAGCTGTGTCAGGAACGGTCTGATGCTGAGGGTTAGAGATGGTGAAACTGAAAACTATTTGTGTAGATGGGAGAAACCATGGTGTTAGATACAGCAAAACTGAAAGTGTTACAATGCCGCAGGCACTTAGTTTGGATTTTCTCACCTCTGCTCACAGTAGACATATTAGTAGTGGGCCATGCTGCTGAGTGTTATTTATAGTCTGCTGTGTTGGGAGGAGTGTATGGGTGGAAGCAATTAGACTCTGTTATTTCTATTCCTATGGGATAGCTAAACAACATAAAAGAGATACAGGAGGATATGGGCCAGCATCTTTATCAGCTGAGAACAAGTTGTTTGTTCCAGACTGCTCAGGTTGTTTGTTGCGTTAGACTGGAGCCCAGCATGCCCAGGTTGAAGAGCTTTCAGCCTGAAGCTGGTCCAAATCTGAAGTCCTGCCTACGTTTCTAGTGAGCCAAGACACTGCGTAGCTGTTACAAAAAGATCTGAACTTGTTGCTTGGCCCTACCCCAAAATCATGCTATAGTTCAGTTTATTTAGATTTATTCAACAGTGCTTGGAGCATTTGCTTCCAGGTTAGTGGAACACTTGGTTTGGTTCATTTCTATGACAGCTTCATTAGACTGCAACTCATGATTCAGTTCTGGGAGGCAACCCGAGACCAGACGAGCAGAAAAGCTGTGTGATGTGCCACGCAACACTCAAGCAATAATTGGTTACATGCATAGTTCAAACAGGCATCTCTACTATATGAATAGCTAGCCCCAGCTGTTCACTCGCATAGTTATCTACTTCTATGTTTTACTCAAAAATCCTGCTTATCGGTACGTTCAGCAACAGTTCTTTCCTCCCTTCACATAACTCAGCCGTTCACAAAACACAATTTGACCTTCGACATTCCTTGAAGCTTACACTGTCGTCAACAAGTTCTCAGTGCTTGGGGTGCTCACAGGGTGACCATTGATCTCTAAAAATTCTCCCACAAATCCCCCTTTGTGTTTTTGAGCAACCCAAGCTCCTGCAAACATTCTTCCCATAGATTTTTCCAACATTCTCCTTAAGCATGTTAATAAGTATGGTATAACAGCAAGCAACACTATAACTATAAGAAATATGGTTAAGCTTTGCTTGGCCAAATCGAGCAACCACCCTGACAACCCCCAAGATCGGAACATAATGTCCAGCCATGAGGATTGCCGAGTCAC